>NW_027590621.1:72500-80000 GCF_964213995.1 Mustelus asterias
TCCCTCTGTGTCTCCCTCCCTCTGTGTCTCCCTCCCTCTGTGTCTCCCTCCCTCTGTGTCACCCTCCCTCTGTGTCTCCCTCCCTCTGTGTCTCCCTCCCTCTGTGTCTCCCTCCCTCTGTGTCTCCCTCCCTCTGTGTCTCACTCCCTCTGTGTCTCCCTCCCTGTGTCTCCCTCCCTCTGTGTCTCCCTCCCTCTGTGTCTCCCTCCCTCTGTGTCTCCCTCCCTCTGTGTCTCCCTCCCTCTGTGTCTCCCTCCCTCTGTGTCTCCCTCCCTCTGTGTCTCCCTCCCTCTGTGTCTCCCTCCCTCTGTGTCTCCCTCCCTCTGTGTCTCCCTCCCTCTGTGTCTCCCTCCCTCTGTGTCTCCCTCCCTCTGTGTCTCCCTCCCTCTGTGTCACCCTCTCTCTCTGTCACCCTCTCTCTCTGTCACCCTCTCTCTCTTTGTCTCTCTCCGTCTTTGTCTCTCTCCGTTTTTGTCTCTCTCCGTCTTTGTCTCTCTCTCTCTCTGTCTTTGTCTCTCTCCGTCTTTGTCTCTCTCCGTCTTTGTCTCTCTCCCTCTCTGTCTCCCTCTGTCTGTCTCTGTCTGTCTCTCTCTCTGTATCTGTCTCTCTCTCTCTCACTGTGTCTCTCTCTGTCCCTCTCTCTTTCTCTCTCTCTCTCTCTCTCTGTCTCTCCCTCTCTCTGTCTCTCCCTCTCTCTGTGTCTCCCTCTCTCTGTGTCTCCCTCTCTCTGTGTCTCCCTCTCTCTGTCTCTCCCTCTCTCTGTCTCCCTCTCTCTCTCTCTCTCTCCCTCTCTCTGTCTCTCCCTCTCTCTGTCTCTCCCTCTCTCTGTCTCTCCCTCTCTCTGTCTCTCCCTCTCTCTGTCTCTCCCTCTCTCTGTGTCTCCCTCTCTCTGTGTCTCTGTCTCTCTCTCTGTCGCTCTCTCTCTCTGTCCCTCTGTCTCTGTCTCCCTCCCTCTGTGTCTCCCTCCCTCTGTGTCTCCCTCCCTCTGTGTCTCCCTCCCTCAGTGTCTCCCTCCCTCAGTGTCTCCCTCCCTCAGTGTCTCCCTCCCTCAGTGTCTCCCTCCCTCTGTGTCTCCCTCCCGCTGTGTCTCCCTCCCTCTGTGTCTCCCTCCCTCTGTGTCTCCCTCCCTCTGTGTCTCCCTCCCTCTGTGTCTCTCTCCCTCTGTGTCTCCCTCCCTCTGTGTCTCCCTCCCTCTGTGTCTCCCTCCCTCAGTGTCTCCCTCCCTCAGTGTCTCCCTCCCTCAGTGTCTCCCTCCCTCAGTGTCTCCCTCCCTCAGTGTCTCCCTCCCTCAGTGTCTCCCTCCCTCAGTGTCTCCCTCCCTCAGTGTCTCCCTCCCTCAGGGTCTCCCTCCCTCAGTGTCTCCCTCCCTCAGTGTCTCCCTCCCTCTGTGTCTCCCTCCCTCTGTGTCTCCCTCCCTCTGTGTCTCCCTCCCTCTGTGTCTCCCTCCCTCTGTGTCTCCCTCCCTCTGTGTCTCCCTCCCTCTGTGTCTCCCTCCCTCTGTGTCTCCCTCCCTCTGTGTCTCCCTCCCTCTGTGTCTCCCTCCCTCTCTGTCTCCCTCTCTCTCTGTCTCCCTCTCTCTCTGTCTCTCTCCGTCTTTGTCTCTCTCTGTCTCTCTCCGTCTTTGTCTCTCTCCGTTTTTGTCTCTCTCCGTCTTTGTCTCTCTCTTTCTCTGTCTCTCTCTGTCTCTCTCTCTTTCTGGCCCCCTCTCGCTCTGTCTCTCTCTCTTTGCGGTTCTGTCTGTCTCTGTCTGTCTCTGTCTGTCTCTCTCTCTCTCTCTGTCCCTCTCTCTGTCCCTCTCTCTTTCTCTCTCTCTCTCTCTCTGTCTCTCTCTCTCTCTCTTTGTGTGTGTCTCTCTCTCTCTCTGTGTCACTCTGTCTCTGTCGCGCTCTATCTCTGTCTCCCTCTCTGTGTCTCTCTGTCTGTCTCTCTCTCTCTCTCCCTCTCTCTATCTCTTTCTCGCTCTCTTTGTCTCTTTCTGTATCTGTGTTCCTCTCTCTGTATTTTTGTGTGTCTCTGTCTCTGTATGTTTGTGTCTCTCTCACTCTGTACCTTTGTGTGTGTCTCTCTCACTCTGTACCTTTGTGTGTGTCTCTCTCTGTACTTATGTGTCAGGGGAGCCCGAAACGCTACAGAAACAGGAGACAGGTTTGAAAATGGAGGAGTGTTTCTTATCCATCTATAACAATAATCCACTCTGACAGCAGTTCCATTTCACACTCTCTGCTCAGTCCTGTGTTGGGGGGGGTGTTTAATGTGGGATCAGTGTTTGCTTTTCTCAAACCGCAGTGATATTCCCAACAAGGGCAAGAGGTTTCAGTGTTTAAAAATGTAAAGATTTCAGAACAAAACCAGACAGAGAGTGATGAGGCCTCACACCTTCAATGTAGTGATTCCCCCAATCTTTCCTTTTGTATATTGTTTCCTTCCTCTGTCTGAAGTATTGGAGACGTCGACATCACTGAAACGATACAATCTCTCGGGACAATCACTGTAAACAGCTTCTGGAAACAAATTAACACTTTAATCACCCAAAAAGCTGAATGTCCATTCAAACACCTCCCTCCCCATATCCTTGTAAATGCAAAGATAACTCCCATTTCCCCAAAGCAGGAAGATGTGAAATGGAATCATCTTAACCTCTCTATCAAAGATAGAAAGTTTCTTTTCTGTAAAGTTTATTTATTAGTGTCACAAGTAGGCTTACATTAACAATGCAATGAAGTTAGTGTGAAAATCCCCTAGTCGCCTGTTCGGGTACACTGAGGGAGGATGTAGCACGGCCAATGCACCCTAACCAACACGTCTTTCAGACTGTGGGAGGAAACCAGAGCACTCGGAGGAAACCCACGCAGACACGGGGAGAACGTGCAGACTCCACACAGACAGTGACCCAAGCCGGGAATCGAACCTGGGTCCCTGGCGGTGTGTGGTAATTGTGCTAACCACTATGCCACCGTGCCAGCATCTATACATAGACACACATAGATATATGGAGACACACACACAGATATGCTGCGATATATACAGAGGCAGATATTCTCAGATACTCAGAAATATATAGAAAGACACACAGACAGGCACCCACAAATACACAGGGAGAGGGAGAGAGGGAAACACAGTAAGACAGATAGATACATAGAGAGACTAACACACACATATAGATGTACAGACCAACATACAGAGAGAGGGGGTGATGGAGGGTGAGGAGAGAAGGTAGAGAGACAGAGGGAGGGAGAGGGTAAGTGACTAAGGGAGAGAGACAGCAAAACAGATGCACAGATATATTCAGAAAGAGAGTGAGTGACAGAGACACACACACAGATCTATTCAGAGAGCGTCAGAGAGATAGAGAGACACACACGAACATACAAAGAGATATAAAGAGAGAGAGACAGGATGATGTGTAGGTTAGGTGGATTGCCATGCTAAATTGCCCTTAAGAGTCCAAAAATGCGAAGCTTGGGTGAATTGGCCATGCTAAATCGCCCCTTAATGTCCAAATATCTGCATGTTAGGTGGATTGGCCATGCTGAATTGCCCCTTGAGATTCAACGGTGTGCGTGTTGGGTGGATTGGCCATGTTAAGTTGTTCCCTGGTGTCCAATGATGAGTAGGTTAGGTGGATTACCCATGGTAAATTGCCCCTTAGTGTCCAAAAATGTGAAGATTTGGTGAATTGACCATGCTACGTTGCCACTTAGTGCCCAAAGATGAATAGGTTAGGTGGATTGGCCGTGCTAAGTTGACACTTAGTGTGGAAGTTTCCCATCCCGCCCACCTTGGGAATTGTAACAGGCAGGGCAGGACCATGCAAAGGTCTCTCATAGAATCCCTGCAGTGCAGAAGGAGGCCATTCCGCCCATCGAGTCTGCACTGTCTCTCTGAAAGAACAGCCTACCCAGGCCCTCCCCTCCACCCTATCCTGTCCCCTCCACCTTATCCCCATAAGCCCGTGTATTCACCATGACTAAATCACCTAAGGCACTGATTAGACTAGGGACAGTCAGCATGGCTTTGTGAGTGGAAAATCATGTCCCACAAATTTAATTGAGTTTTTTGAAGGGGAAACCAAGAAGGTGGATGAGGGCAGTGCAGTTGCTGTTGTCTACATGGACTTTAGAAAGGCTTTTGACAAGGTACCGCATGGTAGGTTGTTGCACAAGGTTAAATCTCACGGGATCCAGGGTGAGGTATCTGAATGGATACAAAATTGGCTTCTTGACAGAAGCCAGAGGGTGGTTGTGGAGGGTTGTTTTTCAAACTGGAGGCCTGTGATCAGCAGTGTGCCTCAGTGATCAGTGCTGGGCCCATTGTTATTTGTCATTTATATTAATGATTTGGATGAGAATATAGGGGGCATGGTTGGTAGGTTTGCAGACTACACCAAGATTGGTGGCATAGTGGACAGTGAAGAAAGTTATCTCCAATTGCTGGAAAGAGTGGAGGCCCAAAGAGACTTGGGGCGGTCACGTCAACATAGAAAATAGGAGGAGGAAGAGGCCATTCAGCCCTTCGAGCCTGACCCACCATTCAACACTATCATGGCCGATCCTCTGTCTCAATGCCATACCCCAGCGCTCTCCCCATACACCTCGACACCTTTAGAGTCGAGAAATCTATCGGTTTCCTCCTTAAATATATTCAGTGACTTGGTCTCCACGGCTTTCTGTGGGAGAGAATTCCACAGGTTCACCACCCTCTGAGTGAAGAGGTTTCCCCTCATCTCAGTCCCAAATGGCCTCCCCCGTATCCTGAGACTGTGACCCCTTGTTCCAGACACCCCCAGCCGGAGGAAACAATATCCCTGTATCCAGCCTGTCCAGCACTGTCAGAATTTTATACCTTTCAATTAGATCCCCGCTCACTCTCCTACATTCCAGTGAATACAGGCCCAGCCGACCCAATCTCCCCTCAGACATCAATGCTGCCATCCCAGGAATCAGTCTGGTGAACATTCACTGCTCTCCCTCTGTGGCAAGTACATCCTTCCTCAGATAAGGAGAGGAACACTGGACACAAGACTCCAGGTGTGGTCTCACCGAGGCTCTGTCCAGCTGCAGTAAGACATCCTTGCTCTTCTACTCCAATCCTCTTGCAATGAAGGACAACATGGGTGGTACAGTGGTTAGCTCTGCTGCCTCACAGTGCAACGGACCTGGGTTCAATTCCGGTCTCGGGTGACTGTCTGTGTGGAGTTTGCACGTTCTCCCCGTGTCTGTGTGTGTTTCCTCCGGGTGCTCCGGTTTCCTCCCACACTCCAAAGATGTGCGCGTTAGGTTGATTGCCCATGATAAATTGCCCCTTAATGCCAGGGGGATTAGGATATTGTGAGTGAGACTGTGGGAGTGTTCTCTATCTGTGTGTGTGTGTGTGTCTGTGTGTGAGACTGTGCGTGTATCTGTGTGTGTGTGTGTGTGACTGTGCGTGTATCTGTGTGTGTGTGTGTGTGCATCACTGCGTTTGTTGTCAGTGAGTTTGTGTGTGTTTCACTATCTTCCTGTCTCTCAGTCCCCCAGTCCCAGAATCTGCTTCTCTTTACACAGATGCTGCCTGTCCTGCTCAGTATTCCGGTATTGACTATTTCACAATCTGAGGAGTTGTGAATGGTGCGATCATCAGCGAACATCTCACCTATGGAGGGAAGGTCAGTGATGGAGCAGCTGAAGATGGTTGGGGCCTCGGACACTCACCCTGAGGAACTCCTGCAGTGATGTCCCGGGACTGAGAGGATCGGCTTTGAGATAATCGGCACATTGGGGGAAAGCTTGGGAAGCAGAGGATGCTGATTTAAGGTAAATGGCGACAGCGGCAACATGAGGCAATATCTGTGGCTTTGGAGTGATCCTTGTTGTACCCCACTATTAGCTGCTTGCCCACCTGAATATCTCACTGTTACTCTCTGCATTACTATCTCATCCCTATCTCTCAGTGACTCTGCCTCTCTCCATCTCTCCGGGGAAATTATAATGGGGAGCAAAGAAATGGCAGAAGAATTGAACGTATACTTTGGTTCTGTCTTCACAAAAGAGGCACAGATAACCTGGCAGAAATGTTAGGGAACCAATGGTTTAGTGAGAGTGTGGAATTGAATTGAAGGAAATCAGTATTAGTAAGAAAATGGTGCTGGGGGAATGAATGGGGTTAAAGGCTGACAAAGCCCCAGGGCCTGATAATCTACATCCCAGAGTATTAAAGGAAGCGGCGCTGGAAATATTGGATGCATTGCTGGTCATCTTCCAAAATTCTATAGACTCTGGAGCAGTTCCTACAGATTGGGGGGTGGCAAATGTAACCCCACTATTTAAAATCATCTTTTCACTTGCGTGTAATTTATCACAGAACACGGGCAGCATGGGCTTATCGAGAATGACGGGATAGTGTTGGGGTGGAGAAGTTATTCCTTCAAGTGGAAATCAGTGTCGTTTTGAAATGTGTTGAGGGTTTCTGCCTCTCCCCATTCAATCCTTCCCAACCTCTCTATCGAGGCTCCTTCTCACTTTCTACCAGACAATTATTTGTGTTTGAGAGCGGGTGCAGAGGAGATTGAAATGAAACAGACAGACAGTTAACTCCAACACTGAGAAATGTGAGGTGATGCACTTTGGACAATAAGTTGATCAGAGAATCCATAAACCAACTGGGAACAAGTTAAATCATGTGCAGGTAAAGGGAAAGCTTTTATACCTCCATCAATCTGTGTCTCTCTCTTTTTCTCACTCTCTGTGTCTGTGTCTTCTGTCCATCTCTCCCTTTCTGGGAATCAGTGAAAAATATCCACAAATATCAGGCAGCCATTTGGCGTTTCTTCCCAGTGGCCATTTTGTGTGAACGCAGCACTGAGATATTTCTGACAGAGTTGTCTCTTCACTCAAGTAATGTTAGTATTTGAAATGTGACAGATACGCAGCTATGAGGATTTTTATTTCTGGGAAAACTGAACTCACATTGAACAGCATCCCAGTGTGGGATTTAAACTCTAGTTTGTTTCAGTCCTGGGGAGAGAGATGGAGCGAGAGGGAGAGATACAGATACAGAGGCAGAGAGACACAGAAACAGGATGGGATTGTGCTGTACATGTTTCAGAGCTGACACTGAGACACACACGAGATGTACAATCGCAGACCAGAGTGAATCATTTTCTGTGACCTGCAGTGTCCTGGACATGGACAGAAGCTGAAGTTTACTCCGGGTGCTCCGGTTTCATCCCACACTCCAAAGATAGAACAAAGAAAATTACAGCACGGGAACAGGTCTTTCAGCTCTCCAAGCCTGCACCGACCATGCTGCCTGACTGAACTAAAACCCCCTACCCTTCCGGGGACCATATCCCTCCATTCCCATCTTATTCATGTCTTTGTCAAGACGCCCTTGAAAAGTCACAATCGTATCCGTTTCCACTTCCTCCCCCGGCAACGAGTTCCAGGCACCCACCACCCTCTGTGCAAAAAAACTTTCCTCCCACATCTCCTTTAAACCTTGCCCCTCGCACCTTAAACCTAT
>NW_027590621.1:85000-97500 GCF_964213995.1 Mustelus asterias
ATCCACTCTGACAGCAGTTCCATTTCACACTCTCTGCTCAGTCCTGTGTTGGGGGGGGGTGTTTAGTGTGGGATCAGTGTTTGCTTTTCTCAAACCGCAGTGATATTCCCAACAAGGGCAAGAGGTTTCAGTGTTTAAAAATGTAAAGATTTCAGAACAAAACCAGACAGAGAGTGATGAGGCCTCACACCTTCAATGTAGTGATTCCCCCAATCTTTCCTTTTGTATATTGTTTCCTTCCTCTGTCTGAAGTATTGGAGACGTCGACATCACTGAAACAATACAATCTCTCGGGACAATCACTGTAAACAGCTTCTGGAAACAAATTGACACTTTAATCACCCAAAAAGCTGAATGTCCATTCAAACACCTCCCTCCCCATATCCTTGTAAATGCAAAGATAACTCCCATTTCCCCAAAGCAGGAAGATGTGAAATGGAATCATCTTAACCTCTCTATCAAAGATAGAAAGTTTCTTTTCTGTAAAGTTTATTTATTAGTGTCACAAGTAGGCTTACATTAACAATGCAATGAAGTTAGTGTGAAAATCCCCTAGTCGCCTGTTCGGGTACACTGAGGGAGGATGTAGCACGGCCAATGCACCCTAACCAACACGTCTTTCAGACTGTGGGAGGAAACCAGAGCACTCGGAGGAAACCCACGCAGACACGGGGAGAACGTGCAGACTCCACACAGACAGTGACCCGAGCCGGGAATCGAACCTGGGTCCCTGGCGGTGTGTGGTAATTGTGCTAACCACTGTGCCACCGTGCCAGCATCTATACATAGACACACATAGATATATGGAGACACACACACAGATATGCTGCGATATATACAGAGGCAGATATTCTCAGATACTCAGAAATATATAGAAAGACACACAGACAGGCACCCACAAATACAC
The DNA here is from genome assembly GCF_964213995.1 of Mustelus asterias. NCBI lineage: Eukaryota > Metazoa > Chordata > Chondrichthyes > Carcharhiniformes > Triakidae > Mustelus > Mustelus asterias. The sequence continues at coordinate 85,908 of NW_027590621.1, forward strand.
AGGGAGAGGGAGAGAGAGAAACACAGTAAGACAGATAGATACATAGAAAGACTAACACACACATATAGATGTACAGACCAACATACAGAGAGAGGGGGTGATGGAGGGTGAGGAGAGAAGGTAGAGAGACAGAGGGAGGGAGAGGGTAAGTGACTAAGGGAGAGAGACAGCAAAACAGATGCACAGATATATTCAGAAAGAGAGTGAGTGACAGAGACACACACACAGATCTATTCAGAGAGCGTCAGAGAGATAGAGAGACACACACGAACATACAAAGAGATATAAAGAGAGAGAGACAGGATGATGTGTAGGTTAGGTGGATTACCATGCTAAATTGCCCTTAAGAGTCCAAAAATGCGAAGCTTGGGTGAATTGGCCATGCTAAATCGCCCCTTAATGTCCAAATATCTGCATGTTAGGTGGATTGGCCATGCTAAATTGCCCCTTGAGATTCAACGGTGTGCGTGTTGGGTAGATTGGCCATGTTAAGTTGTTCCCTGGTGTCCAATGATGAGTAGGTTAGGTGGATTACCCATGGTAAATTGCCCCTTAGTGTCCAAAAATGTGAAGATTTGGTGAATTGACCATGCTACGTTGCCACTTAGTGCCCAAAGATGAATAGGTTAGGTGGATTGGCCGTGCTAAGTTGACACTTAGTGTGGAAGTTTCCCATCCCGCCCACCTTGGGAATTGTAACAGGCAGGGCAGGACCATGCAAAGGTCTCTCATAGAATCCCTGCAGTGCAGAAGGAGGCCATTCCGCCCATCGAGTCTGCACTGTCTCTCTGAAAGAACAGCCTACCCAGGCCCTCCCCTCCACCCTATCCTGTCCCCTCCACCTTATCCCCATAAGCCCGTGCATTTACCATGACTAAATCACCTAAGGCACTGATTAGACTAGGGACAGTCAGCATGGCTTTGTGAGTGGAAAATCATGTCCCACAAATTTAATTGAGTTTTTTGAAGGGGAAACCAAGAAGGTAGATGAGGGCAGTGCAGTTGCTGTTGTCTACATGGACTTTAGAAAGGCCTTTGACAAGGTACCGCATGGTAGGTTGTTGCATAAAAATAAATCTCACGGGATCCAGGGTGAGGTATCTAAATGGATACAAAATTGGCTTCTTGACAGAAGCCAGAGGGTGGTTGTAGAGGGTTGTTTTTCAAACTGGAGGCCTGTGATCAGCGGTGTGCCTCAGTGATCAGTGCTGGGCCCATTGTTATTTGTCATTTATATTAATGATTTGGATGAGAATATAGGGGGCATGGTTAGTAGGTTTGCAGACTACACCAAGATTGGTGGCATAGTGGACAGTGAAGAAAGTTATCTCCAATTGCTGGAAAGAGTGGAGGCCCAAAGAGACTTGGGGCGGTCACGTCAACATAGAAAATAGGAGGAGGAAGAGGCCATTCAGCCCTTCGAGCCTGACCCACCATTCAACACTATCATGGCCGATCCTCTGTCTCAATGCCATACCCCAGCGCTCTCCCCATACACCTCGACACCTTCAGAGTCTAGAAATCTATCTGTTTCCTCCTTAAATATATTCAGTGACTTGGTCTCCACGGCTTTCTGTGGGAGAGAATTCCACAGGTTCACCACCCTCTGAGTGAAGAGGTTTCCCCTCATCTCAGTCCCAAATGGCCTCCCCCGTATCCTGAGACTGTGACCCCTTGTTCCAGACACCCCCAGCCGGAGGAAACAATATCCCTGTATCCAGCCTGTCCAGCACTGTCAGAATTTTATACCTTTCAATTAGATCCCCGCTCACTCTCCTACATTCTAGTGAATACAGGCCCAGCCGACCCAATCTCCCCTCAGACATCAATGCTGCCATCCCAGGAATCAGTCTGGTGAACATTCACTGCTCTCCCTCTGTGGCAAGTACATCCTTCCTCAGATAAGGAGAGGAACACTGTACACAAGACTCCAGGTGTGGTCTCACCGAGGCCCTGTCCAGCTGCAGTAAGACATCCTTGCTCTTCTACTCGAACCCTCTTGCAATGAAGGACAACATGGGTGGTACAGTGGTTAGCTCTGCTGCCTCACAGTGCAACGGACCTGGGTTCAATTTTGGTATCGGGTGACTGTCTGTGTGGAGTTTGCACGTTCTCCCCATGTCTACGTGGGTTTCCTCCGGGTGCTCCGGTTTCCTCCCACGCTCCAAAGATGTGCGCGTTAGGTTGATTGCCCATGATAAATTGCCCCTTAATGCCAGGGGGATTAGGAAATTGTGAGTGAGACTGTGGGAGTGTTCTCTATCTGTGTGTGTGTGTGTCTGTGTGTGAGACTGTGCGTGTATCTGTGTGTGTGTGTGTGTGTGTGTGTGAGACTGTGCGTGTATCTGTGTGTGTGTGTGTGTGTGAGACTGTGCGTGTATCTGTGTGTGTGTGTGTGTGTGTGCATCACTGCGTTTGTTGTCAGTGAGTTTGTGTGTGTTTCACTATCTTCCTGTCTCTCAGTCCCCCAGTCCCAGAATCTGCTTCTCTTTACACAGATGCTGCCTGTCCTGCTCAGTATTCCGGCATTGGCTATTTCACAATCTGAGGAGTTGTGAATGGTGCGATCATCAGCGAACATCTCACCTATGGAGGGAAGGTCAGTGATGGAGCAGCTGAAGATGGTTGGGGCCTCGGACACTCACCCTGAGGAACTCCTGCAGTGATGTCCCGGGACTGAGAGGATCGGCTTTGAGATAATCGGCACATTGGGGGAAAGGTTGGGAAGCAGAGGATGCTGATTTAAGGTAAATGGCGACAGCGGCAACATGAGGCAATATCTGTGGCTTTGGAGTGATCCTTGTTGTACCCCACTATTAGCTGCTTGCCCACCTGAATATCTCACTGTTACTCTCTGCATTACTATCTCATCCCTATCTCTCAGTGACTCTGCCTCTCTCCATCTCTCCGGGGAAATTATAATGGGGAGCAAAGAAATGGCAGAAGAATTGAACATATACTTTGGTTCTGTCTTCACAAAAGAGGCACAGATAACCTGGCAGAAATGTTAGGGAACCAATGCTTTAGTGAGAGTGTGGAATTGAATTGAAGGAAATCAGTATTAGTAAGAAAATGGTGCTGGGGGAATGAATGGGGTTAAAGGCTGACAAATCCCCAGGGCCTGATAATCTACATCCCAGAGTCCCTGGAAATATTGGATGCATTGCTGGTCATCTTCCAAAATTCTATAGACTCTGGAGCAGTTCCTACAGATTGAGGGGGTGGCAAATGTAACCCCACTATTTAAAATCATCTTTTCACTTGCGTGTAATTTATCACAGGACACGGGCAGCATGGGCTTATCGAGAATGACGGGATAGTGTTGGGGTGGAGAAGTTATTCCTTCAAGTGGAAATCAGTGTCGTTTTGAAATGTGTTGAGGGTTTCTGCCTCTCCCCATTCAATCCTTCCCAACCTCTCTGTCGAGGCTCCTTCTCACTTTCTACCAGACAATTATTTGTGTTCGAGAGCGGGTGCAGAGGAGATTGAAATGAAACGGTCAGGCAGTTAACTCCAACACTGAGAAATGTGAAGTGATGCACTTTGGACAATAAGTTGAGGAGAGAAACCATAAACCAACTGGGAACAAGTTAAATCATGTGCGGGTAAAGGGAAAGCTTTTATACCTCCATCAATCTGTGTCTCTCTCTTTTTCTCACTCTCTGTGTCTGTGTCTTCTGTCCATCTCTCCCTTTCTGGGAATCAGTGAAAAATATCCACAAATATTAGGCAGCCATTTGGCGTTTCTTCCCAGTGGCCATTTCGTGTGAACGCAGCACTGAGATATTTCTGACAGAGTTGTCTCTTCACTAAAGTAACGTTAGTATTTTAAATGTGACAGATACGCAGCTATGGAGACACAAACGAGGGCTGTATTCCCAGGAATTTTGGAGTGTCAGGGACAATTTGATCCAAGTTGTCAGGAGAATAATGGGGTAGATGAACTTGGGGCGTGGATTGGTACTTGGGACTACGATGTTGTGGCCATTACGGAGACGTGGGTAGAACAAGGACAGGAATGGTTGTTGGACGTTCCGGGGTATAGATGTTTCACTAAGTGTAGGGAAGCTGGTAAAAGAGGTGGAGGAGTGGCATTGTTAATCAAGGATAGTTTAACGGCTGCGGAAAGGCACTTCGTGGGGGATCTGCACACTGAGGTAATATGGGCTGAAGTTAGAAATAGGAAAGGAGCGGTCACGTTGCTAGGAGTTTACTATAGGCCCCCAAATAGTAATAGAGATGTGGAGGAAGAAATTGCTAAGCAGATTATGGATATGTGTGGGGGTCACAGGGTAGTTGTCATGGGGGACTTTAACTTTCCAAATATTGATTGGAACCTTTGTAGGTCAAATAGTTTGGATGGGGCAGTTTTTGTGCAGTGTGTGCGGGAGGGTTTCCTGACACAATATGTGGATGGGCCGACTAGAGGTGAGGCCACATTGGATTTGGTACTGGGAAATGAACCGGGCCAAGTGTTAGATTTGGTTGTGGGAGAGCAATTTGGAGATAGTGACCACAATTCGGTGTCTTTTGTTATTGCAATGGAGAGGGATAGGGCCGTACGGCAGGGCAAGGTTTACAATTGGGGGAGGGGTAATTATGATGCGATTAGGCAAGAATTAGGGGGCATAAGTTGGGAACAGAAACTGTCAGAGAAAGGAACTAATGAAAAGTGGAACTTTTTCAAGGAACAAATACTGGATGTCCTTGATAGGTATGTTCCTGTCAGGCAGGGAGGAAATGGCCGAGTGAGGGAACCATGGTTCACAAAAGAGGTGGAATGTCTTGTGAAAAGGAAGAGGGAAGCTTATGTAGGGATGAGGAAACAAGGTTCAGATGGCTCGATTGAGGGTTACAAGTTAGCAAGGAATGAGCTGAAAAAGGGGCTTAGGAGAGCTAGGAGGGGACATGAGAAGTCCTTGGCGGGTCGGATCAAGGAAAACCCCAAGGCTTTTTACTCTTATGTGAGGAATAAAAGAATGACCAGGGTGAGGTTAGGGCCGGTCAAGGACAGTAGTGGGAACTTGTGTATGGAGTCAGTAGAGATAGGCGAGGTGATGAATGAATACTTTTCTTCAGTGTTCACCAAGGAGAGGGGCCATGTTTTTGAGGAAGAGAAGGTGTTACAGGCTAATAGGCTGGAGGAAATAGATGTTCGGAGGGAGGATGTCTTGGCAGTTTTGAATAAACTGAAGGTCGATAAGTCCCCTGGGCCTGATGAAATGTATCCTAGGATTCTGTGGGAGGCAAGGGATGAGATTGCAGAGCCTTTGGCGTTGATCTTTGGGTCCTCGCTGTCCACGGGGATGGTGCCAGAGGACTGGAGAATGGCGAATGTTGTTCCTCTGTTTAAGAAAGGGAATAGAAATGACCCTGGTAATTATAGACCGGTTAGTCTTACTTCGGTGGTTGGTAAATTGATGGAAAGGGTCCTTCGGGATGGGATTTACGACCATTTAGAAAGATGCGGATTAATCCGAGATAGTCAGCACGGATTCGTGAAGGGCAAGTCGTGCCTCACAAATTTGATAGAATTTTTTGAGGAGGTAACTAAGTGTGTTGATGAAGGTAGGGCAGTTGATGTCATATACATGGATTTTAGTAAGGCGTTTGATAAGGTCCCCCATGGTCGGCTTATGATGAAAGTGAGGAGGTGTGGGATAGAGGGAAAGTTGGCCGATTGGATAGGTAACTGGCTGTCTGACCGAAGACAGAGGGTGGTGGTCGATGGAAAATTTTTGGATTGGAGGCAGGTTGCTAGCGGTGTGCCGCAGGGATCAGTGCTTGGTCCTCTGCTCTTTGTGATTTTTATTAATGACTTAGAGGAGGGGGCTGAAGGGTGGATCAGTAAATTTGCTGATGACACCAAGATTGGTGGAGTAGTGGATGAGGTGGAGGGCTGTTGTAGGCTGCAAAGAGACATAGATAGGATGCAAAGCTGGGCTGAAAAATGGCAAATGGAGTTTAACCCTGATAAATGTGAGGTGATTCATTTTGGTAGGACAAATTTAAATGTGGATTACAGGGTCAAAGGTAGGGTTCTGAAGACTGTGGAGGAACAGAGAGATCTTGGGGTCCATATCCACAGATCTCTAAAGGTTGCCACTCAAGTGGAAAGAGCTGTGAAGAAGGCCTATAGTGTGTTAGCTTTTATTAACAGGGGGTTGGAGTTTAAGAGCCGTGGGGTTATGCTGCAACTGTACAGGACCTTGGTGAGACCACATTTGGAATATTGTGTGCAGTTCTGGTCACCTCACTATAAGAAGGATGTGGAAGCGCTGGAAAGAGTGCAGAGGAGATTTACCAGGATGCTGCCTGGTTTGGAGGGTAGGTCATATGAGGAAAGGTTGAGGGAGCTAGGGCTGTTCTCTCTGGAGCGGAGGAGGCTGAGGGGAGACTTAATAGAGGTGTATAAAATGATGAAGGGGATAGATAGAGTGAACGTTCAAAGACTATTTCCTCGGGTGGATGGAGCTATTACAAGGGGGCATAACTATAGGGTTCGTGGTGGGAGATACAGGACGGATATCAGAGGTAGGTTCTTTACGCAGAGAGTGGTTGGGGTGTGGAATGGACTGCCTGCAGTGATAGTGGAGTCAGACACTTTAGAAACATTTAAGCGGTTATTGGATAGGCACATGGAGCACACCAGGATGATAGGGAGTGGGATAGCTTGATCTTGGTTTCAGATAAAGCTCGGCACAACATCGTGGGCCGAAGGGCCTGTTCTGTGCTGTACTGTTCTATGTTCTATGTTCTATGTAATAATGGAAACTGATAGCACAGAGAGAGAGAAATGTTTCTTGCTGGTTATCCACCTCCTCCAGTCCCACCATCCTCCCATATCTGTTTTCCTTTCATTCTGGCTCCATGACCATCCACAATTTGAATCGTTTCACCATTGGGAGCTGTGTCTTCATCTGCGTGGGCTCCAACTCTGGAATTCCTTCCCTGAACGTTTTACTCAAATACATCCATGGGATGTGGGCCTGGCTGGTTCTGCCAGCGTTTACCCCTCGTCCCTAATTGTTCATGAACTGAGTGGCTTGCTAGGCCATTTCAAACAGCATCTAAGAGTCAACCACATTGCTGTGGGGCTGGAGTCACATGTAGGCCGACCAGGTAAGGACGGCAGATTTCCTTCCATAAAGAACATTAGTGAAGCAGATTGATTTTCTCCATTTTAACACCTCCTTTTCCTCCAATTAAAATAGTTCATAAAAACCATCTGGCCAAACCTTTGGGACATGTGACCCTAAACTCTCCTGTGACTCGGGGTCAAATTTCTCACATTAAGGCTCCTGTGAAGCATCTTGGGATAATACTGTCCAAGGTGCTAGATAAATGCAAGTTGTTGTTGTGTGTGTCTGAGTGTCAGCTTCTGTCCATGTCCAGGACACTGCAGGTAACAGAGAATGATTCACTCTGGTCTGCGATTGTACATCTCGTGTGTGTCTCAGTGTCAGCTCTGAAACATGTACAGCACTATCCCATCCTGTTTCTGTGTCTCTCTGCCTCTGTATCTGTATCTCTCCCTCTCGCTCCATCCCTCTCCCCATGACTGAAACAAACTAGAGTTTAAATCCCACACTAGGATGCTGTTCAATGTGAGTTCAGTTTTCCCAGAAATAAAAATCCTCAATTAAAAATTCCTTTCACACAGCAGAGGGAACTTTTCTCAAAGTGAATTTGCGGCTGTCTTGAATTTGAACCCAAGTTTTCAATATGGGGGTGGCACAGTGATGCAGGGGTTAGCACTGCTTCCTCACAGTGCCAGGGACCCGCCTTCGATTCCCAGCTTGGCTCACTTTCTGACTGGAGTTTGAACGTCCTTCCCGTGTTTGTGTGGGTTTCCTCCGGGTGCTCCGGTTTCATCCCACACTCCAAAGATAGAACAAAGAAAATTACAGCACGGGAACAGGTCTTTCGGCTCTCCAATCCTGCACCGACCATGCTGCCTGACTGAACTAAAACCCCCTACCCTTCCGGGGACCATATCCCTCCATTCCCATCTTATTCATGTCTTTGTCAAGACGCCCTTGAAAAGTCACTATCGTATCCGTTTCCACTACCTCCCCCGGCAACGAGTTCCAGGCACCCACCACCCTCTGTGTAAAAAACCTTTCCTCCCACATCTCCTTTAAACCTTGCCCCTCGCACCTTAAACCTATGCCCCCGAGTAATAACTCTTCCACCCTGGGAAAAAGCTTCTGACTATCCACTCTGTCCATGCCCCTCATAATCTGGCAGACTTCTATCAGGTGTACAGGTTAGGTGGATTGGCCAAGCTAAATTGTCCCTTAGTGTCAGGAGGATTAGCTGAGGTAAATGTATGGGATTATAGGGATGGGGCCTGGGTGGGATTGTGGTCAGTGCAGACTCGATGGGCCGAATGGCCTCCTGCACTGCAGGATTCGATGAACCCTGTTCTGTATTTGGTTTGGGATTGTTTGTTGAAAAGTGTAGTTGAAGTGTTACTCTGTAATGCTGGGATTTAGGCTACGGGATGATTGGATCAAACACTTCAAGATAATAAGGGGAATGGAGAGGACTGATAAAGAACAACTTTTCCTGCTGGTTGGGGAGTCCAGGACTTGGGGACATTGGATTTCAAACAATGTTGAGGATTATATTTTTATACAGGAGAAGCAATTTAAAATCAATGGGTCAATGTTAAAATGGATGCAGGAACAGAGAGACCTGGGCTTTCAGTTCATTTTTACATCTTAAAGATTCAACCTGGGGCTCAGAATCTGTCAGTTGAATCTACTTTTCCCACCTGATAAAGTGTCAACAATTGTGTTGGGGAATGTGACAAAAGGTGACATTCCTGCACAGTGGGGTTGGGAGGTTGTTTGAAAGGAGATTCAGATTGTATCAGAAAGCGTCAATTAGATTGTGTCTCTTTGGAGAAGGTGCAAATTTCACAGGAAACGCCCCGAGATAAAGACTAGTTTCACCGATGTCTGAGTAACTTTCAAAGTCTGCAGACGCATGAAGGGGGCAGAGATATTGTAATATTCAGAGCAGGAGAGGGGGGACAATCACAGAATTGAAGATGTGAGGCCATCTCTTGTTTCTGAATGTCAGTGTTTAGCTTTTAAACTTTAGTCCTGGGCTAATAATTCCAAGTTTGCAATGCCACACTTTGCTGTTGTGAATTAGAGTTGTGAATTTTCTGAAATTGGTTGTGTAATAAAACTCCATGCAGGATGCAATGATTCCCATTCTGTCTGCTGCTGCAAAGCCCCCGGGTCTGTCTCAGTTTCATCGTATTTATCAATGATTTAAGATCCTAGAATCATAGAATCCCTGACGGGTAGACCATTCGGCCCATCGAGTCTGCGTCGACCACAATCCCACCCAGGCCCTATTCCCGTAACCCCATATAGTTACCCTGTTAATCCCCTGACACTAGGGTGAATTTATCATGGCCAATCCACCTAACCCGCACATGTTTGGACTGTGGGAGGAAACTGGAGCACCCGGAGGAAACCCACGCAGACACTGGGAGAACTCTACACTGACAGCGAGCTGAGGCTGGAATTGAACCCGGGTCCCTGGCGCTGTGAGGCAGCAGTACGAACCACTGTGCCACCGGGCCGCCCTAAAGTGAAATGTCTTAACTGAATGGTTCAAAGAGTGAAAGGTGGATTTCATTGCAGACAATTGTGTGGTCACCCACTTTAAAAAGGATAGAACACATTGCTTTATGAATGGGGAAAAGCTGGAAAGAGTGGAGGCCCGAAGAGACTTGGGGCGGTCACAGAAACATAGAAAATAGGAGGAGGAGGCCATTCAGCCCTTCGAGCCTGACCCACCATTCAACACTATCATGGCCGATCCTCTGTCTCAATGCCATACCCCAGCGCTCTCCCCATACACCTCGATACCTTCAGAGTCTAGAAATCTATCTGTTTCCTTCTTAAATATATTCAGTGACTTGGTCTCCACAGCTTTCTGTGGGAGAGAATTCCACAGGTTCACCACCCTCTGAGTGGAGAGGTTTCCCCCCATCTCAGTCCCAAATGGCCTCCCCCGTATCCTGAGACTGTGACCCCTTGTTCCAGACACCCCCAGCCGGAGGAAACAATATCCCTGTATCCAGCCTGTCCAGCACTGTCAGAATTTTATACCTTTCAATTAGATCCCCGCTCACTCTTCTACATTCCAGTGAATACAGGCCCAGCCGACCCAATCTCCCCTCAGACATCAATGCTGCCATCCCAGGAATCAGTCTGGTGAACATTCACTGCTCTCCCTCTGTGGCAAGGACATCCTTCCTCAGATAAGGAGAGGAACACTGGACACAAGACTCCAGGTGTGGTCTCACCCAGGCTCTGTCCAGCTGCAGTAAGACATCCTTGCTCTTCCACTCGAATCCTCTTGCAATGGAGGACAACATCCCATTGGTCTTCCTAACTGCTTGCTGTAGCTGCATGCTTGCTTTCAGTGACTGGTGTTCTCAGATACCCAGGTCCCTTTGTACAACATTTCCCAATCTATCACCATTCAACTAATACTCTGCCATTCTCTTCCTCCGTCCAAAGTGGATAACGTCACATTTATCCACATTATTCTGCATCTGCCATGTATTTCCCCACTCACTCAACTTGTCTAAATCACCCCGAAGCTTCTTAACATCCTCCTCATCACTCACATTCCCACCAAGTTTCGTCTCATCAGCAAACTTGAGAATATTACGTTTGGTTCCCTCATCCAAATCACTGATGTGTTTTGTGAATAGCTGGGACCCAAGAACTGACCCCTGCGGGACCCCACTCGTCACTGCCTGCTCCTTAGAAAAAGATTCATTTATTCCTCCTCACTGTTCCCTGTCTGTGAACCAATTCTCAATCCGTGCCATTATATTCCCCCAATCCCATGCACTTGGGGGCCTGGAATGTGTTGCCGGGCAAGGTGGTGGAGGCGGACACACTGGGAACGTTTAAGACTTATCTAGACAGCTATATGAACGGAGTGGGAATGGAGGGATACAAAAGAGTGGTCTAGTTTGGAGCAGGGAGCGGCGCGGGCTAATTGTTCTTTGTTTCTCGTTTCAAGGCTTCATTCTATGATCATCTTGCTGGTGCCAGTACAGAGCGAGACTGCGGATAGTTGGGAACCTGTCTCGGGAGCAGGGAATTCAGATGGTGTTCGTAAAGCAGAAGTGGAAATGAATAGGGTTGGGAAGCATTTTCTGATCAGGGCCAGTGTGATCTCCTGGACTCGTTTCGATCGCCACAGGGGGTCGGAGAGGAATTTCCCAGATTTTTTTTTTCCCCATATTGGCCCTGGGGTTTTCACTCTGGGTTTTCGCCTCTCCCTGGAGATCACATGGTCTGGAATGGGGGGGTGGGGGTGAGTTAATAGGTTGTGATGAACAAAGCATCGTAGCTGTGAGGGACAGCTCGGTGGATAGGATATTAGGATGTAGATAGGCTGGAAAATTGGGCGGGGATCCTGGATTCAGGATTCAATCCTGGACCGGGGAGCGGCGCGGGCTTGGAGGGCCGAAGGGCCTGTTCCTGTGCTGTATTGTTCTTTGTTCTTGTTCTTGTTCTTTAATTTAGCGCACTAACCTCCTATGTGG
>NW_027590621.1:102500-112500 GCF_964213995.1 Mustelus asterias
CTGTCCCTCTCTCTCTCTCTTTCTCTTTCCCTCTCTCTGTCTCCCTCCCTCTGTGCCTCCCTCCCTCTGTGCCTCCCTCCCTCTGTGCCTCCCTCCCTCTGTGCCTCCCTCCCTCTGTGCCTCCCTCCCTCTGTGCCTCCCTCCCTCTGTGCCTCCCTCCCTCTGTGCCTCCCTCCCTCTGTGCCTCCCTCCCTCTGTGCCTCCCTCCCTCTGTGCCTCCCTCCCTCTGTGCCTCCCTCCCTCTGTGCCTCCCTCCCTCTGTGCCTCCCTCCCTCTGTGCCTCCCTCCCTCTGTGCCTCCCTCCCTCTGTGCCTCCCTCCCTCTGTGCCTCCCTCCCTCTGTGCCTCCCTCCCTCTGTGCCTCCCTCCCTCTGTGCCTCCCTCCCTCTGTGCCTCCCTCCCTCTGTGCCTCCCTCCCTCTGTGCCTCCCTCCCTCTGTGCCTCCCTCCCTCTGTGCCTCCCTCCCTCTGTGCCTCCCTCCCTCTGTGCCTCCCTCCCTCTGTGCCTCCCTCCCTCTGTGCCTCCCTCCCTCTGTGCCTCCCTCCCTCTGTGCCTCCCCCCCTCTGTGCCTCCCCCCCTCTGTGCCTCCCCCCCTCTGTGCCTCCCCCCCTCTGTGCCTCCCCCCCTCTGTGCCTCCCCCCCTCTGTGCCTCCCCCCCTCTGTGCCTCCCCCCCTCTGTGCCTCCCCCCCTCTGTGCCTCCCCCCCTCTGTGCCTCCCCCCCTCTGTGCCTCCCCCCCTCTGTGCCTCCCCCCCTCTGTGCCTCCCCCCCTCTGTGCCTCCCCCCCTCTGTGCCTCCCCCCCTCTGTGCCTCCCCCCCTCTGTGCCTCCCCCCCTCTGTGCCTCCCCCCCTCTGTGCCTCCCCCCCTCTGTGCCTCCCCCCCTCTGTGCCTCCCCCCCTCTGTGCCTCCCCCCCTCTGTGCCTCCCCCCCTCTGTGCCTCCCCCCCTCTGTGCCTCCCCCCCTCTGTGCCTCCCCCCCTCTGTGCCTCCCCCCCTCTGTGCCTCCCCCCCTCTGTGCCTCCCCCCCTCTGTGCCTCCCCCCCTCTGTGTCTCCCCCCCTCTGTGTCTCCCCCCCTCTGTGTCTCCCCCCCTCTGTGTCTCCCCCCCTCTGTGTCTCCCCCCCCTCTGTGTCTCCCCCCCTCTGTGTCTCCCCCCCTCTGTGTCTCCCCCCCTCTGTGTCTCCCCCCCTCTGTGTCTCCCCCCCTCTGTGTCTCCCCCCCTCTGTGTCTCCCCCCCTCTGTGTCTCCCCCCCTCTGTGTCTCCCCCCCTCTGTGTCTCCCCCCCTCTGTGTCTCCCCCCCTCTGTGTCTCCCCCCCTCTGTGTCTCCCCCCCTCTGTGTCTCCCCCCCTCTGTGTCTCCCCCCCTCTGTGTCTCCCCCCCTCTGTGTCTCCCCCCCTCTGTGTCTCCCCCCCTCTGTGTCTCCCCCCCTCTGTGTCTCCCCCCCTCTGTGTCTCCCCCCCCTGTGTCTCCCCCCCCTGTGTCTCCCCCCCTCTGTGTCTCCCCCCCTCTGTGTCTCCCCCCCTCTGTGTCTCCCCCCCTCTGTGTCTCCCCCCCTCTGAGTCTCTCTCTGTCTCTCTCCGTCTTTGTCTCTCTCTCTTTCTGGCCCCCTGTCGCTCTGTCTCTCTCTCTCTTTGCGTCTCTGTCTCTCTCTGTTTCTCTCTGTCTGTCTCTCTCTCTGTCTCTGTCTCTCACTCTCTCACTGTGTGTGTCTCTCTCTCACTGTGTCTCTCTCTGTCCCTCTCTCTTTCACTGTCTGTCTCTCTCCCACTCTCTCTCTCTGTCTCTCTCTCTCTCTGTGTCTCTCTCTCTCACTGTGTCACTCTATCTCTGTCTCCCTCTCTGTGTCTCTCTGTCTGTCTGTCTGTCTCTCTCTCTCTCTCTCTCTTTCTCACTCTATCTTTCTCTCTCTATCTCTCTCTCTCTCTCTCTCTCTGTCTCTCTCTCTGTCTCATTCTCTGTCTGTCTCTCTCTGTCTCTCTCTCTGTGTCCCTCTCCCTCTGCCACTCTTTCTCTCTGTCTCTCTCTGTGTGTCTCCCTCTCTGTGTCTCCCTCTCTGTGTCTCCCTCTCTGTGTCTCCCTCTCTGTGTCTCCCTCTCTGTGTCTCCCTCTCTGTGTCTCCCTCTCTGTGTCTCCCTCTCTGTGTGTCTCCCTCTCTGTGTGTCTCCCTCTCTGTGTGTCTCCCTCTCTGTGTGTCTCCCTCTCTGTGTGTCTCCCTCTCTGAGTGTCTCCCTCTCTGTGTGTCTCCCTCTCTGTGTGTCTCCCTCTCTGTGTGTCTCCCTCTCTGTGTGTCTCCCTCTCTGTGTGTCTCCCTCTCTGTGTGTCTCCCTCTCTGTGTGTCTCCCTCTCTGTGTGTCTCCCTCTCTGTGTGTCTCCCTCTCTGTGTGTCTCCCTCTCTGCGTCTCCCTCTGTCTGCGTCTCCCTCTGTCTGCGTCTCCCTCTGTCTGCGTCTCCCTCTGTCTGCGTCTCCCTCTGTCTGCGTCTCCCTCTGTCTGCGTCTCCCTCTGTCTGCGTCTCCCTCTGTCTGCGTCTCCCTCTGTCTGCGTCTCCCTCTGTCTGCGTCTCCCTCTGTCTGCTTCTCCCTCTGTCTGCGTCTCCCTCTGTCTGCGTCTCCCTCTGTCTGCGTCTCCCTCTGTCTGCGTCTCCCTCTGTCTGCGTCTCCCTCTGTCTGCGTCTCCCTCTGTCTGCGTCTCCCTCTGTCTGCGTCTCCCTCTGTCTGCGTCTCCCTCTGTCTGCGTCTCCTCTCTGTCTGCGTCTCCCTCTGTCTGCGTCTCCCTCTGTCTGCGTCTCCCTCTGTCTGCGTCTCCCTCTGTCTGCGTCTCCCTCTGTCTGCGTCTCCCTCTGTCTGCGTCTCCCTCTGTCTGCGTCTCCCTCTGTCTGCGTCTCCCTCTGTCTGCGTCTCCCTCTGTCTGCGTCTCCCTCTGTCTGCGTCTCCCTCTGTCTGCGTCTCCCTCTGTCTGCGTCTCCCTCTGTCTGCGTCTCCCTCTGTCTGCGTCTCCCTCTGTCTGCGTCTCCCTCTGTCTGCGTCTCCCTCTGTCTGCGTCTCCCTCTGTCTGCGTCTCCCTCTGTCTGCGTCTCCCTCTGTCTGCGTCTCCCTCTGTCTGCGTCTCCCTCTGTCTGCGTCTCCCTCTGTCTGCGTCTCCCTCTGTCTGCGTCTCCCTCTGTCTGCGTCTCCCTCTGTCTGCGTCTCCCTCTGTCTGCGTCTCCCTCTGTCTGCGTCTCCCTCTGTCTGCGTCTCCCTCTGTCTGCGTCTCCCTCTGTCTGCGTCTCCCTCTGTCTGCGTCTCCCTCTGTCTGCGTCTCCCTCTGTCTGCGTCTCCCTCTGTCTGCGTCTCCCTCTGTCTGCGTCTCCCTCTGTCTGCGTCTCCCTCTGTCTGCGTCTCCCTCTCTGTGCGTCTCCCTCTCTGTGCGTCTCCCTCTCTGTGCGTCTCCCTCTCTGTGCGTCTCCCTCTCTGTGCGTCTCCCTCTCTGTGCGTCTCCCTCTCTGTGCGTCTCCCTCTCTGTGCGTCTCCCTCCCTCTGTGCGTCTCCCTCCCTCTGTGTCTCCCTCCCTCTGTGTCTCCCTCCCTCTGTGTCTCCCTCCCTCTGTGTCTCCCTCCCTCTGTGTCTCCCTCCCTCTGTGTCTCCCTCCCTCTGTGTCTCCCTCCCTCTGTGTCTCCCTCCCTCTGTGTCTCCCTCCCTCTGTGTCTCCCTCCCTCTGTGTCTCCCTCCCTCTGTGTCTCCCTCCCTCTCTGTCTCCCTCCCTCTCTGTCTCCCTCCCTCTCTGTCCCCCTCCCTCTCTGTCCCCCTCCCTCTCTGTCTCCCTCCCTCTCTGTCTCCCTCCCCCTCTGTCTCCCTCCCCCTCTGTCTCCCTCCCCCTCTGTCTCCCTCCCCCTCTGTCTCCCTCCCCCTCTGTCTCCCTCCCCCTCTGTCTCCCTCCCCCTCTGTCTCCCTCCCCCTCTGTCTCCCTCCCCCTCTGTCTCCCTCCCCCTCTGTCTCCCTCCCCCTCTGTCTCCCTCCCCCTCTGTCTCCCTCCCCCTCTGTCTCCCTCCCCCTCTGTCTCCCTCCCCCTCTGTCTCCCTCCCCCTCTGTCTCCCTCCCCCTCTGTCTCCCTCCCCCTCTGTCTCCCTCCCTCTCTGTCTCCCTCCCTCTCTGTCTCTCTCACTGTGTGTCTCTCTCTCTCACTGTGTCTCTCTTTCACTGTCTGTCTCTCTCCCACTCTCTCTCTCTCTCTCTCTGTCTGTCTTTCTCTCTCTCTCTGTCTGTCTCTCTCTCTCTCTGTGTCTCTCTCTCTCACTGTGTCACTCTGTCTCTGTCGCACTCTGTCTCTGTCGTGCTCTATCTCTGTCTCCCTCTCTGTGTCTCTCTGTCTGTCTGTCTGTCTCTCTCTCTCTCTATCTCTCTCTCTCTTTCTCACTCTATCTTTCTCTCTCTCTCTCTGTCTCGTTCTCTCTGTCTCTCTCTCTCTCTGTCTCTCCCTCTCTCTGTCTCTCCCTCTCTCTGTCTCTCCCTCTCTCTGTCTCTCCCTCTCTCTGTCTCTCCCTCTCTCTGTCTCTCCCTCTCTCTGTCTCTCCCTCTCTCTGTCTCATTCTCTGTCTGTCTCTCTCTCTCTCTCTGCGTCCCTCTCCCTCTGCCACTCTTTCTCTCTGTCTCTCTCTTTCTCTGAGTCTCCCTCTCTGTGTCTCCCTCTCTGTGTCTCCCTCTCTGTGTCTCCCTCTCTGTGTCTCCCTCTCTGTGTCTCCCTCTCTGCGTGTCTCCCTCTCTGCGTGTCTCCCTCTCTGCGTGTCTCCCTCGCTGCGTGTCTCCCTCTCTGCGTCTCTCCCTCTCTGCGTCTCTCCCTCTCTGCGTCTCTCCCTCTCTGCGTGTCTCCCTCTCTGCGTGTCTCCCTCTCTGCGTGTCTCCCTCTCTGCGTGTCTCCCTCTCTGCGTGTCTCCCTCTCTGCGTGTCTCCCTCTCTGCGTGTCTCCCTCTCTGCGTGTCTCCCTCTCTGCGTCTCTCCCTCTCTGCGTCTCTCCCTCTCTGCGTCTCTCCCTCTCTGCGTGTCTCCCTCTCTGCGTGTCTCCCTCTCTGCGTGTCTCCCTCTCTGCGTGTCTCCCTCTCTGCGTCTCTCCCTCTCTGCGTCTCTCCCTCTCTGCGTCTCTCCCTCTCTGCGTCTCTCCCTCTCTGCGTCTCTCCCTCTCTGCGTCTCTCCCTCTCTGCGTCTCTCCCTCTCTGCGTCTCTCCCTCTCTGCGTCTCTCCCTCTCTGCGTCTCTCCCTCTCTGCGTCTCTCCCTCTCTGCGTCTCTCCCTCTCTGCGTCTCTCCCTCTCTGCGTCTCTCCCTCTCTGCGTCTCTCCCTCTCTGCGTCTCTCCCTCTCTGCGTCTCTCCCTCTCTGCGTCTCTCCCTCTCTGCGTCTCTCCCTCTCTGCGTCTCTCCCTCTCTGCGTCTCTCCCTCTCTGCGTCTCTCCCTCTCTGCGTCTCTCCCTCTCTGCGTCTCTCCCTCTCTGCGTCTCTCCCTCTCTGCGTCTCTCCCTCTCTGCGTCTCTCCCTCTCTGCGTCTCTCCCTCTCTGCGTCTCTCCCTCTCTGCGTCTCTCCCTCTCTGCGTCTCTCCCTCTCTGCGTCTCTCTCCGTCTTTGTCTCTCTCTGTCTCTTTCCGTTTTTGTGTCTCTCCGTTTTTGTCTCTCTCCGTCTTTGTCTCTCTCTCTCTCTGTCTCTCTCTATCTCTGTCTCTCTGTTTCTCTCTCTCTTTCTGGCCCCCTCTCGCTCTGTCTCTCTCTCTTTGCGGCTCTGTCTCTCTCTGTCTGTCTCTGTCGGTCTCTCTCTCTGTATCTGTCTCTCTCTCTCTCAATGTGTCTCCCTCTGTCCCTCTCTCTTTCTCTCTCTCTCTCTCTGTCTCTCTCTCTCTTTGTGTGTGTCTCTCTCTCTCTCTGTGTCACTCTGTCTCTGTCGCGCTCTATCTCTGTCTCCCTCTCTGTGTGTCTCTGTCTGTCTCTCTCTCTCTCCCTCTCTCTCTCTCTTTCTCGCTCTATCTTTCTCTCTCTCTCTGTCTCGTTCTCTCTGTCTCTCTCTCTGTCTCTCTCTCTCTGTCTCACTCTCTCTCTGTCTGTCTCTCTCTCTGTCTGTCTCTCTCTCTGTGTCCCTCTCCCTCTGTCACTCTTTCTCTCTGTCACTCTTTCTCTCTGTCTCTCTCTTTCTGTGTGTCTCTCTCTCTGTGTCTCCCTCGATGTCTCCCTTGTCTCTTTCTGTATCTGTGTTCCTCTCTCTGTATTTTTGTGTGTCTCTGTCTCTGTATGTTTGTGTCTCTCTCACTCTGTATCTTTGTGTGTCTCTCTCTCTGTATCTTTGTGTCTCTCTCTGTAGTTGTGTGTCAGGGGAGCCCGAAACGCTACAGAAACAGGAGACAGGTTTGAAAATGGAGGAGTGTTTCTTATCCATCTATAACAATAATCCACTCTGACAGCAGTTCCATTTCACACTCTCTGCTCAGTCCTGTGTTGGGGGGGTGTTTAATGTGGGATCAGTGTTTGCTTTTCTCAAACCGCAGTGATATTCCCAACAAGGGCAAGAGGTTTCAGTGTTTAAAAATGTAAAGATTTCAGAACAAAACCAGACAGAGAGTGATGAGGCCTCACACCTTCAATGTAGTGATTCCCCCAATCTTTCCTTTTGTATATTGTTTCCTTCCTCTGTCTGAAGTATTGGAGACGTCGACATCACTGAAACAATACAATCTCTCGGGACAATCACTGTAAACAGCTTCTGGAAACAAATTGACACTTTAATCACCCAAAAAGCTGAATGTCCATTCAAACACCTTCCTCCCCATATCCTTGTAAATGCAAAGATAACTCCCATTTCCCCAAAGCAGGAAGATATGAAATGGAATCATCTTAACCTCTCTATCAAAGATAGAAAGTTTCTTTTCTGTAAAGTTTATTTATTAGTGTCACAAGTAGGCTTACATTAACAATGCAATGAAGTTAGTGTGAAAATTCCCTAGTCGCCTGTTCGGGTACACTGAGGGAGGATGTAGCACGGCCAATGCACCCTAACCAACACGTCTTTCAGACTGTGGGAGGAAACCAAAGCACTCGGAGGAAACCCACGCAGACACGGGGAGAACGTGCAGACTCCACACAGACAGTGACCCGAGCCGGGAATCGAACCTGGGACCCTGGCGGTGTGTGGTAATTGTGCTAACCACTATGCCACCGTGCCCGCATCTATACATAGACACACATAGATATATGGAGACACACACACCGATATGCTGCGATATATACAGAGGCAGATATTCTCAGATACTCAGAAATATATAGAAAGACACACAGACAGGCACCCACAAATACACAGGGAGAGGGAGAGAGGGAAACACAGTAAGACAGATAGATACATAGAAAGACTAACACACACATATAGATGTACAGACCAACATACAGAGAGAGGGGGTGATGGAGGGTGAGGAGAGAAGGTAGAGAGACAGAGGGAGGGAGAGGGTAAGTGACTAAGGGAGAGAGACAGCAAAACAGATGCACAGATATATTCAGAAAGAGAGTGAGTGACAGAGACACACACACAGATCTATTCAGAGAGCGTCAGAGAGATAGAGAGACACACACGAACATACAAAGAGATATAAAGAGAGAGAGACAGGATGATGTGTAGGTTAGGTGGATTGCCATGCTAAATTGCCCTTAAGAGTCCAAAAATGCGAAGCTTGGGTGAATTGGCCATGCTAAATCGCCCCTTAATGTCCAAATATCTGCATGTTCGGTGGATTGGCCATGCTAAATTGCCCCTTGAGATTCAACGGTGTGCGTGTTGGGTGGATTGGCCATGTTAAGTTGTTCCCTGGTGTCCAATGATGAGTAGGTTAGGTGGATTACCCATGGTAAATTGCCCCTTAGTGAACAAAAATGTGAAGATTTGGTGAATTGACCATGCTACGTTGCCACTTAGTGCCCAAAGATGAATAGGTTAGGTGGATTGGCCGTGCTAAGTTGACACTTAGTGTGGAAGTTTCCCATCCCGCCCACCTTGGGAATTGTAACAGGCAGGGCAGGACCATGCAAAGGTCTCTCATAGAATCCCTGCAGTGCAGAAGGAGGCCATTCCGCCCATCGAGTCAGCACTGTCTCTCTGAAAGAACAGCCTACCCAGGCCCTCCCCTCCACCCTATCCTGTCCCCTCCACCTTATCCCCATAAGCCCGTGCATTCACCATGACTAAATCTCCTCAGGCACTGATTAGACTAGGGACAGTCAGCATGGCTTTGTTAGTGGAAAATCATGTCCCACAAATTTAATTGAGTTTTTTGAAGGGGAAACCAAGAAGGTAGATGAGGGCAGTGCAGTTGCTGTTGTCTACATGGACTTTAGAAAGGCCTTTGACAAGGTACCGCATGGTAGGTTGTTGCATAAGGTTAAATCTCACGGGATCCAGGGTGAGGTATCTAAATGGATACAAAATTGGCTTCTTGACAGAAGCCAGAGGGTGGTTGTAGAGGGTTGTTTTTCAAACTGGGGGCCTGTGATCAGCAGTGTGCCTCAGTGATCAGTGCTGGGCCCATTGTTATTTGTCATTTATATTAATGATTTGGATGAGAATATAGGGGGCATGGTTAGTAGGTTTGCAGACTACACCAAGATTGGTGGCATAGTGGACAGTGAAGAAAGTTATCTCCAATTGCTGGAAAGAGTGGAGGCCCAAAGAGACTTGGGGCGGTCACGTCAACATAGAAAATAGGAGGAGGAAGAGGCCATTCAGCCCTTCGAGCCTGACCCACCATTCAACACTATCATGGCCGATCCTCTGTCTCAATGCCATACCCCAGCGCTCTCCCCATACACCTCGACACCTTCAGAGTCTAGAAATCTATCTGTTTCCTTCTTAAATATATTCAGTGACTTGGTCTCCACAGCTTTCTGTGGGAGAGAATTCCACAGGTTCACCACCCTCTGAGTGAAGAGGTTTCCCCTCATCTCAGTCCCAAATGGCCTCCCCCGTATCCTGAGACTGTGACCCCTTGTTCCAGACACCCCCAGCCGGAGGAAACAATATCCCTGTATCCAGCCTGTCCAGCACTGTCAGAATTTTATACCTTTCAATTAGATCCCCGCTCACTCTTCTCCATTCCAGTGAATACAGGCCCAGCCGACCCAATCTCCCCTCAGACATCAATGCTGCCATCCCAGGAATCAGTCTGGTGAACATTCACTGCTCTCCCTCTGTGGCAAGTACATCCTTCCTCAGATAAGGAGAGGAACACTGTACACAAGACTCCAGGTGTGGTCTCACCGAGGCCCTGTCCAGCTGCAGTAAGACATCCTTGCTCTTCTACTCCAATCCTCTTGCAATGAAGGACAACATGGGTGGTACAGTGGTTAGCTCTGCTGCCTCACAGTGCAACGGACCTGGGTTCAATTCCGGTCTCGGGTCACTGTCTGTGTGGAGTTTGCACGTTCTCCCCGTGTCTGTGTGTGTTTCCTCCGGGTGCTCCGATTTCCTCCCACACTCCAAAGATGTGCGCGTTAGGTTGATTGCCCATGATAAATTGCCCCTTAATGCCAGGGGGATTAGGATATTGTGAGTGAGACTGTGGGAGTGTTCTCTGTGTGTGTGTGTGTGTGTGTGTGTGTGAGACTGTGCGTGTATCTGTGTGTGTGTGTGTGTGTGTGAGACTGTGCGTGTATCTGTGTGTGTGTCTGTGTGTGAGACTATGCGTGTATCTGTGTGTGTGTCTGTGTGTGAGACTGTGTGTGTGTCTGTGTGTGTGTGTGTGTGTGAGACTGTGCGTGTATCTGTGTGTGTGTGTGTGAGACTGTGCGTGTATCTGTGTGTGTGTGTGTGAGACTGTGCGTGTATCTGTGTGTGTGTCTGTGTGTGAGACTGTGCGTGTATCTGTGTGTGTGTCTGTGTGTGAGACTGTGTGTGTGTCTGTGTGTGTGTGTGTGTGTGCATCACTGCGTTTGTTGTCAGTGAGTTTGTGTGTGTTTCACTATCTTCCTGTCTCTCAGTCCCCCAGTCCCAGAATCTGCTTCTCTTTACAC
>NW_027590621.1:122500-125000 GCF_964213995.1 Mustelus asterias
TCTCTCCCTCTCTGCGTCTCTCCCTCTCTGCGTCTCTCCCTCTCTGCGTCTCTCCCTCTCTGCGTCTCTCCCTCTCTGCGTCTCTCCCTCTCTGCGTCTCTCCCTCTCTGCGTCTCTCCCTCTCTGCGTCTCTCCCTCTCTGCGTCTCTCCCTCTCTGCGTCTCTCCCTCTCTGCGTCTCTCCCTCTCTGCGTCTCTCCCTCTCTGCGTCTCTCCCTCTCTGCGTCCCTCCCTCTCTGCGTCCCTCCCTCTCTGCGTCCCTCCCTCTCTGCGTCCCTCCCTCTCTGCGTCCCTCCCTCTCTGCGTCCCTCCCTCTCTGCGTCCCTCCCTCTCTGCGTCTCTCCCTCTCTGCGTCTCTCCCTCTCTGCGTCTCTCCCTCTCTGCGTCTCTCCCTCTCTGCGTCTCTCCCTCTCTGCGTCTCTCCCTCTCTGCGTCTCTCCCTCTCTGCGTCTCTCCCTCTCTGCGTCTCTCCCTCTCTGCGTCTCTCCCTCTCTGCGTCTCTCCCTCTCTGCG
Organism: Mustelus asterias; assembly: GCF_964213995.1. Taxonomy (NCBI): domain Eukaryota; kingdom Metazoa; phylum Chordata; class Chondrichthyes; order Carcharhiniformes; family Triakidae; genus Mustelus; species Mustelus asterias. The sequence continues at coordinate 123,013 of NW_027590621.1, forward strand.
TCTCTCCCTCTCTGCGTCTCTCCCTCTCTGCGTCTCTCCCTCTCTGCGTCTCTCCCTCTCTGCGTCTCTCCCTCTCTGCGTCTCTCCCTCTCTGCGTCTCTCCCTCTCTGCGTCTCTCCCTCTCTGAGTCTCTCCCTCTCTCAGTCTCTCCCTCTCTCAGTCTCTCCCTCTCTCAGTCTCTCCCTCTCTCTGTCTCTCCCTCTCTCTGTCTCTCCCTCTCTCTGTCTCCCTCTCTCTCTGTCTCCCTCTCTCTCTGTCTCCCTCTGTCTCTGTCTCCCTCTCTCTCTGTCTCCCTCTCTCTCTGTCTCCCTCTCTCTCTGTCTCCCCCTCTCTCTGTCTCCCCCTCTCTCTGTCTCCCCCTCTCTCTGTCTCCCCTCTCTCTGTCTCCCTCTCTCTCTGTCTCCCTCTCTCTCTGTCTCCCTCTCTCTCTGTCTCCCCCTCTCTCTGTCTCCCCCTCTCTCTGTCTCCCCCTCTCTCTGTCTCCCCCTCTCTCTGTCTCCCTCTCTCTCTGTCTCCCTCTCTCTCTGTCTCCCTCTCTCTGTCTTTCTCCCTCTTTGTCTCTCTCTGTCTCTCTCCGTCTTTGTCTCTCTCCGTCTTCGTCTCTCTCCCTCTCTGTCTCTCTCCGTCTCTGTCTCTCTCCGTCTCTGTCTGTCTCTCTCGTCTTTGTCTCTCTCCGTCTTTGTCTCTCTCCCTCTCTGTCTCTCTCCGTCTCTGTCTCTGTCCGTCTCTGTCTCTCTCCGTCTCTGTCTCTCTCCGTCTCTGTCTCTCTCCGTCTCTGTCTCTCTCCGTCTCTGTCTCTCTCCGTCTTTGTCTCTCTCCGTCTTTGTCTCTCTCCGTCTTTGTCTCTCTCCGTCTTGTCTCTCTCCGTCTTTGTCTCTCTCCGTCTTTGTCTCTCTCCGTCTTTGTCTCTCTCCGTCTTTGTCTCTCTCCGTCTTTGTCTCTCTCTGTCTCTGTCTCTCTCTCTCTGCCTCTCTGTTTTTCTCTCTCTGTCTCTCTGTTTTTCTCTCTCTTTCTGGCCCCCTCTCGCTCTGTCTCTCTGTCTTTGCGTCTCTGTCTCTCTCTCACTCTCTCTGTCTCTTCCTCTCTCAGTCTCTCCCTCTCTCAGTCTCTCCCTCTCTCAGTCTCTCCCTCTCTCAGTCTCTCCCTCTCTCAGTCTCTCCCTCTCTCAGTCTCTCCCTCTCTCAGTCTCTCCCTCTCTCAGTCTCTCCCTCTCTCAGTCTCTCCCTCTCTCAGTCTCTCCCTCTCTCTGTGTCTCCCTCTCTCTGTGTCTCCCTCTCTCTGTGTCTCCCTCTCTCTGTGTCTCCCTCTCTCTGTGTCTCCCTCTCTCTGTGTCTCCCTCTCCCTGTGTCTCCCTCTCTCTGTGTCTCTCTCTGTGTCTCCCTCTCTCTGTGTCTCCCTCTCTCTGTGTCTCCCTCTCTCTGTGTCTCCCTCTCTCTGTGTCTCCCTCTCTCTGTGTCTCCCTCTCTCTGTGTCTCACTCTCTCTGTGTCTCACTCTCTCTGTGTCTCACTCTCTCTGCGTCTCCCTCTCTGTGTGTCTCTCTGTGTCTCCCACTCTCTGTCTCTCCCACTCTCTGTCTCTCCCTCTCTCTGTCTCTCCCTCTCTCTGTCTCTCCCACTCTCTGTCTCTCCCACTCTCTGTCTCTCCCTCTCTCTGTCTCTCCCTCTCTCTGTCTCTCCCTCTCTCTGTCTCTCCCTCTCTCTGTCTCTCCCTCTCTCTGTCTCTCCCTCTCTCTGTCTCTCCCTCTCTCTGTCTCTCCCTCTCTCTGTCTCTCCCTCTCTCTGTCTCTCCCTCTCTCTGTCTCTCCCTCTCTCTGTCTCTCCCTCTCTCTCTCTGTCTCTCCTCTCTCTGTCTCTCCCTCTCTCTGTCTCTCCCTCTCTCTGTCTCTCCCTCTGTCTGTCTCTCCCTCTGTCTGTCTCTCCCTCTGTCTGTCTCTCCCTCTGTCTGTCTCTCCCTCTGTCTGTCTCTCCCTCTGTCTGTCTCTCCCTC
>NW_027590621.1:126277-138777 GCF_964213995.1 Mustelus asterias
CTGTGTGTCTCCCTCTCTCTGTGTGTCTCCTCTCTCTGTGTGTCTCCTCTCCTTCTCTCCTCTGTGTGTCTCCCTCTCCTGTGTGTCTCCCTCTCTCTGTGTGTCTCCCCTCTCTCTGTGTGTCTCCCTCTCTCTGTGTGTCTCCCTCTCTCTGTGTGTCCCCCTCCCTCTGTGTCTCCCTCTCTCTCTCTCTTGTGTCTCCCTCTCTCTGTGTGTCTCGGTACCTCCCTCTGTGTCTCCTCTCCTCTGTGTCTCCCTCCTCTTGTGTCTCCCTCCCTCTGTGTCTCCCTCCCCTGTGTCTCCCTCCCTCTGTGTCTCCCTCCCTCTGTGTCTCCCTCCCTCTGTGTCTCCCTCCCTCTGTGTTCTCCCTCCCTCTTTGTCTCCCTCCCTCTTGTTCCCTCCGATGCCTGTGTATTGTGTGTCTCCCTCCCTCTGTGTCTCCCTCCCTCTGTGTCTCCTCCTCTCGGTGTCTCCCTCCCTCTGTGTCTCCCTCCCTCTCTGTCTCCCTCCCTCTGTGTCTCCCTCCCTCTGTGTCTCCCTCCCTCTGTGTCTCCCTCCCTCTGTGTCTCCTCCCTCTTTCTCCCTCTGTGTCTCCCTCCCTCTGTGTCTCCCTCCCTCTCTGTCTCCTCCCTCTCTGTCTCCCTCCCTCTCTGTCTCCCTCCCTCTGTGTCTCCCTCCCTCTCTGTCTCCCTCCCTCTCTGTGTCTCCCTCCCTCTCTGTCTCCCTCCCTCTCTGTCTCCCTCCCTCTCTGTCTCCCTCCCTCTCTGTCTCCCTCCCTCTCTGTCTCCCTCCTCTCTGTCTCCCTCCCTCTCTGTCTCCCTCCCTCTCTGTCTCCCTCCCTCTCTGTCTCCCTCTCTCTGTCTCCCTCTCTCTCTGTCTCCCTCCCTCTCTGTCTCCCTCCCTCTCTGTCTCCCCTCCGTCTCTGTCTCCTCCCTCTCTGTCTCCCTCCCCTCTCTCTGTCTCCCTCTCTCTCTGTCTCCCTCTCTCTCTGTCTCCCTCTCTCTCTGTCTCCCTCCCTCTCTGTCTCCCTCCCTCTCTGTCTCCCTCCTCTCTGTCTCCCTCCCTCTCTGTCTCCCTCCCTCTCTGTCTCCCTCCCTCTCTGTCTCCCTCCCTCTCTGTCTCCCTCCCTCTCTGTCTCCCTCTCTCTCTGTCTCCCTCTCTCTCTGTCTCCCTCTCTCTCTGTCTCCCTCTCTCTCTGTCTCCCTCTGTCTCTGTCTCCCTCCCTCTCTGTCTCCCTCCCTCTCTGTCTCCCTCCCTCTCTGTCTCCCTCTCTCTCTGTCTCCCTCTCTCTCTGTCTCCCTCTCTCTCTGTCTCCCTCCCTCTCTGTTTCCCTCCCTCTCTGTCTCCCTCTCTCTCTGTCTCCCTCTCTCTCTGTCTCCCTCTCTCTCTGTCTCCCTCTCTCTCTGTCTCCCTCCTCTCTGTCTCCCTCCCTCTCTGTCTCCCTCCCTCTCTGTCTCCCTCCTCTCTGTCTCCCTCCCTCTCTGTCTCCCTCCCTCTCTGTCTCCCTCCCTCTCTGTCTCCCTCCCTCCCTCTCTGTCTCCCTCCCTCTCTGTCTCCCTCCCTCTCTGTCTCCCTCCCTCTCTGTCTCCCTCCCTCTCTGTCTCCCTCCCTCTCTGTCTCCCTCTCTCTCTGTCTCCCTCTCTCTCTGTCTCCCTCTCTCTCTGTCTCCGTCTCTCTCTCTGTCTCCCTCTGTCTCTGTCTCCCTCTGTCTCTGTCTCCCTCTGTCTCTGTCTCCCTCCCTCTCTGTCTCCCTCCCTCTCTGTCTCCCTCTCTCTCTGTCTCCCTCTCTCTCTGTCTCCCTCTCTCTCTGTCTCCGTCTCTCTCCGTCTCTCTCTGTCTCCCTCTGTCTCTCTCCGTCTCTCTCTGTCTCTCTCCGTCTTTGTCTCTCTCTCTCTCTCTGTCTCTCTCTATCTCTGTCTCTCTGTTTCTCTCTCTCTTTCTGGACCCCTCTCGCTCTGTCTCTCTCTCTTTGCGGCTCTGTCTCTCTCTGTCTGTCTCTGTCGGTCTCTCTCTCTGTATCTGTCTCTCTCTCTCTCATGTGTCTCTCTCTGTCCCTCTCTCTTTCTCTCTCTCTCTTTCTGTCTCTCTCTCTCTTTGTGTGTGTCCTCTCTCTCTCTGTGTCACTCTGTCTCTGTCGCGCTCTATCTCTGTCTCCTCTCTGTGTCTCTCTGTCTGTCTCTCTCTCTCCCTCTCTCTATCTCTCTCTCTCTATCTCGCTCTATCTTTCTCGTTCTCTCTGTCTCTCTCTCTGTCTCTCTCTCTCTGTCTCACTCTGTCTGTCTGTCTGTCTCTCTCTCTGTCTGTCTCTCTCTCTGTCTGTCTCTCTCTCTGTGTCCCTCTCCTCTGTCACTCTTCTCTCTGTCACTCTTTCTCTCTGTCACTCTTTCTCTCTGTCTCTCCCTCTCTGTGTGTCTCCCTCTCTCTGTGTCTCCCTCTCTCTGTGTCTCCCTCTCTCTGTGTCTCCCTCTCTCTGTGTCTCCCTCTCTCTGTGTGTCTCCCTCTCTCTGTGAGTCTCCCTCTCTCTGTGAGTCTCCCTCTCTCTGTGAGTCTCCCTCTCTCTGTGAGTCTCCCTCTCTCTGTGAGTCTCCCTCTCTCTGTGTGTCTCCCTCTCTCTGTGTGTCTCCCTCTCTCTGTGTGTCTCCCTCTCTCTGTGTGTCTCCCTCTCTCTGTGTGTCTCCCTCTCTCTGTGTCTCCCTCTCTCTGTGTCTCCCTCTCTCTGTGTCTCTCTGTGTCTCCCTCTCTCTGTCTCTCCCTCTCTCTGTCTCTCCCTCTCTCTGTCTCTCCCTCTCTCTGTCTCTCCCTCTGTGTCCTCTCCCTCTCTCTGTCTCTCCCTCCCTCTGTCTCTCCCTCCCTCTGTCTCTCCCTCCCTCTGTCTCTCCCTCCCTCTGTCTCTCCCTCCCTCTGTCTCTCCCTCCCTCTGTCACTCCCTCCCTCTGTCTCTCCTCCCTCTGTCTCTCCCTCTCTCTGTCTCTCCCTCTCTCTGTCTCTCCCTCTCTCTGTCTCTCCCTCTCTCTGTCTCTCCCTCTCTCTGTCTCGCTGCCGCTCTCTCTCTGTCTCATTCTCTGTCTGTCTCTCTCTCCCTCTCTCTGTGTCCCTCTCCCTCTGCCACTCTTTATCTCTGTCTCTCTCTTTCTCTGTGTCTCCCCTCTCTGTGTCTCCCTCTCTGTGTCTCCCTCTCTGTGTCTCCTCTCTGGGTGTCTCCGTCTCTCTGACTCTCCCTCTCTGTGTGTCTCCCTCTCTCTGTGTCTCCCTCTCTCTGTGTCTCCCTCTCTCTGTGTCTCCTCTCTCTGTGTCTCCCTCTCTCTGTGTCTCCCTCTCTCTGTGTCTCCCTCTCTGCGTGTCTCCCTCTCTGCGTGTCTCCTCTCTGCGTGTCTCCCTCTCTGCGTGTCTCCCTCTCTGCGTGTCTCCCTCTCTGCGTGTCTCCCTCTCTGCGTGTCTCCCTCTCTGCGTGTCTCCCTCTCTGCGTGTCTCCCTCTCTGCGTGTCTCCCTCTCTGCGTGTCTCCCTCTCTGCGTGTCTCCCTCTCTGCGTGTCTCCCTCTCTGCGTGTCTCCCTCTCTGCGTGTCTCCCTCTCTGCGTGTCTCCCTCTCTGCGTGTCTCCCTCTCTGCGTGTCTCCCCTCTCTGCGTGTCTCCCCCTCTGCGTGTCTCCCCCTCTGCGTGTCTCCCCCTCTGCGTGTCTCCCCCTCTGCGTGTCTCCCCCTCTGCGTGTCTCCCCCTCTGCGTGTCTCCCCCTCTGCGTGTCTCCCCCTCTGCGTGTCTCCCCCTCTGCGTGTCTCCCCCTCTGCGTGTCTCCCCCTCTGCGTGTCTCCCCCTCTGCGTGTCTCCCCCTCTGCGTGTCTCCCCCTCTGCGTGTCTCCCCCTCTGCGTGTCTCCCCCTCTGCGTGTCTCCCCCTCTGCGTGTCTCCCCCTCTGCGTGTCTCCCCCTCTGCGTGTCTCCCCCTCTGCGTGTCTCCCCCTCTGCGTGTCTCCCCCTCTGCGTGTCTCCCCCTCTGCGTGTCTCCCCCTCTGCGTGTCTCCCCCTCTGCGTGTCTCCCCCTCTGCGTGTCTCCCCCTCTGCGTGTCTCCCCCTCTGCGTGTCTCCCCCTCTGCGTGTCTCCCCCTCTGCGTGTCTCCCCCTCTGCGTGTCTCCCCCTCTGCGTGTCTCCCCCTCTGCGTGTCTCCCCCTCTGCGTGTCTCCCCCTCTGCGTGTCTCCCCCTCTGCGTGTCTCCCCCTCTGCGTGTCTCCCCCTCTGCGTGTCTCCCCCTCTGCGTGTCTCCCCCTCTGCGTGTCTCCCCCTCTGCGTGTCTCCCCCTCTGCGTGTCTCCCCCTCTGCGTGTCTCCCCCTCTGCGTGTCTCCCCCTCTGCGTCTCTCCCCCTCTGCGTCTCTCCCCCTCTGCGTGTCTCCCCCTCTGCGTGTCTCCCCCTCTGCGTGTCTCCCCCTCTGCGTCTCTCCCCCTCTGCGTCTCTCCCCCTCTGCGTCTCTCCCCCTCTGCGTCTCTCCCCCTCTGCTGTCTCCCCCTCTGCGTCTCCCCCTCTGCGTCTCTCCCCCTCTGCGTGTCTCCCCCTCTGCGTGTCTCCCCCTCTGCGTGTCTCCCCCTCTGCGTGTCTCCCCCTCTGCGTGTCTCCCCCTCTGCGTGTCTCCCCCTCTGCGTGTCTCCCCCTCTGCGTGTCTCCCCCTCTGCGTGTCTCCCCCTCTGCGTGTCTCCCCCTCTGCGTGTCTCCCCCTCTGCGTGTCTCCCCCTCTGCGTGTCTCCCCCTCTGCGTGTCTCCCCCTCTGCGTGTCTCCCCCTCTGCGTGTCTCCCCCTCTGCGTGTCTCCCCCTCTGCGTGTCTCCCCCTCTGCGTGTCTCCCCCTCTGCGTGTCTCCCCCTCTGCGTGTCTCCCCCTCTGCGTGTCTCCCCCTCTGCGTGTCTCCCCCTCTGCGTGTCTCCCCCTCTGCGTGTCTCCCCTCTGCGTGTCTCTCCCCCTCTGCGTGTCTCCCCTCTGCGTGTCTCCCCCTCTGCGTCTCTCCCCCTCTGCGTCTCTCCCCCTCTGCGTCTCTCCCCCTCTGCGTCTCTCCCCCTCTGCGTCTCTCCCCCTCTGCGTCTCTCCCCCTCTGCGTCTCTCCCCCTCTGCGTCTCTCCCCCTCTGCGTCTCTCCCCCTCTGCGTCTCTCCCCCTCTGCGTCTCTCCCCCTCTGCGTCTCTCCCCCTCTGCGTCTCTCCCCCTCTGCGTCTCTCCCCCTCTGCGTCTCTCCCCCTCTGCGTCTCTCCCCCTCTGCGTCTCTCCCCCTCTGCGTCTCTCCCCCTCTGCGTCTCTCCCCCTCTGCGTCTCTCCCCCTCTGCGTCTCTCCCCCTCTGCGTCTCTCCCCCTCTGCGTCTCTCCCCTCTGCGTCTCTCCCCCTCTGCGTCTCTCCCCCTCTGCGTCTCTCCCCCTCTGCGTCTCTCCCCCTCTGCGTCTCTCCCCTCTGCGTCTCTCCCCCTCTGGTCTCTCCCCTCTGCGTCTCTCCCCTCTGCGTCTCTCCCCCTCTGCGTCTCTCCCCCTCTGCGTCTCTCCCCCTCTGCGTCTCTCCCCCTCTGCGTCTCTCCCCCTCTGCGTCTCTCCCCCTCTGCGTCTCTCCCCCTCTGCGTCTCTCCCCTCTGCGTCTCTCCCCCTCTGCGTCTCTCCCCCTCTGCGTCTCTCCCCTCTGGCGTCTCTCCCCCCTCTGCGTCTCTCCCCCTCTGCGTCTCTCCCCCTCTGCGTCTCTCCCCCTCTGCGTCTCTCCCCCTCTGCGTCTCTCCCCCTCTGCGTCTCTCCCCTCTGCGTCTCTCCCCCTCTGCGTCTCTCCCCCTCTGCGTCTCTCCCCCTCTGCGTCTCTCCCCCTCTGCGTCTCTCCCCCTCTGCGTCTCTCCCCCTCTGCGTCTCTCCCCCTCTGCGTCTCTCCCCCTCTGCGTCTCTCCCCCTCTGCGTCTCTCCCCCTCTGCGTCTCTCCCCCTCTGCGTCTCTCCCCCTCTGCGTCTCTCCCCCTCTGCGTCTCTCCCCCTCTGCGTCTCTCCCCCTCTGCCTCTCTCCCCCTCTGCGTCTCTCCCCCTCTGCGTCTCTCCCCCTCTGCGTCTCTCCCCCTCTGCGTCTCTCCCCCTCTGCGTCTCTCCCCCTCTGCGTCTCTCCCCCTCTGCGTCTCTCCCCCTCTGCGTCTCTCCCCTCTGCGTCTCTCCCCTCTGCGTCTCTCCCCCTCTGCGTCTCTCCCCCTCTGCGTCTCTCCCCCTCTGCGTCTCTCCCCCTCTGCGTCTCTCCCCCCTCTGCGTCTCTCCCCCTCTGCGTCTCTCCCCCTCTGCGTCTCTCCCCCTCTGCGTCTTTCCCTGTCTCCTCCTGCGTCTCTCCCCCTCTGCGTCTCTCCCCTCTGCGTCTCTCCCCCTCTGCGTCTCTCCCCCTCTGCGTCTCTCCCCCTCTGCGTCTCTCCCCCTCTGCGTCTCTCCCCCTCTGCGTCTCTCCCCCTCTGCGTCTCTCCCCCTCTGCGTCTCTCCCCCTCTGCGTCTCTCCCCTCTGCGACAGATACGCAGCTATGGAGACACAAACGAGGCTGTATTCCCAGGAATTTTGGAGTGTCAGGGACAATTTGATCCAAGTTGTCAGGAGAATAATGGAAACTGATAGCACAGAGAGAGAGAAATGTTTCTTGCTGGTTATCCACCTCCTCCAGTCCCACCATCCTCCCATATCTGTTTTCCTTTCATTCTGGCTCCGTGACCATCCACAATTTGAATCGTTTCACCATTGGGAGCTGTGTCTTCATCTGCGTGGGCTCCAACTCTGGAATTCCTTCCCTGAACGTTTTACTCAAATACATCCATGGGATGTGGGCCTGGCTGGTTCTGCCAGCGTTTACTCCTCGTCCCTAATTGCTCATGAACTGAGTGGCTTGCTAGGCCATTTCAAACAGCATCTAAGAGTCAACCACACTGCTGTGGGGCTGGAGTCACATGTAGGCCCGACCAGGTAAGGACGGCAGATTTCCTTCCCGAAAGAACATTAGTGAAGCAGATTGGTTTTCTCCACCTTTTCCTCCAATTAAAATAGTCCATAAAAACGATCTGGCCAAACCTTTGGGACATGTGACCCTAAACTCTCCTGTGACTCGGGGTCAAATTTCTCACATTAAGGCTCCTGTGAAGCATCTTGGGATAATACTGTCCAAGGTGCTATATAAATGCAAGTTGTTGTTGTGTGTGTCTGAGTGTCAGCTTCTGTCCATGTCCAGGACACTGCAGGTAACAGAGAATGATTCACTCTGGTCTGCGATTGTACATCTCGTGTGTGTCTCAGTGTCAGCTCTGAAACATGTACAGCACTATCCCATCCTGTTTCTGTGTCTCTCTGCCTCTGTATCTGTATCTCTCCCTCTCGCTCCATCTCTCTCCCCAGGACTGAAACAAACTAGAGTTTAAATCCCACACTGGGATGCTGTTCAATGTGAGTTCAGTTTTCCCAGAAATAAAAATCTTCAATTAAAAATTCCTTTGACACAGCAGAGGGAACTTTTCTCAAAGTGAATTTGCGGCTGTCTTGAATTTGAACCCAAGTTTTCAATATGGGGGTGGCACAGTGATGCAGGGGTTAGCACTGCTTCCTCAAAGTGCCAGGGACCCGCCTTCGATTCCCAGCATGGCTCACTTTCTGACTGGAGTTTGAATGTCCTTCCCGTGTTTGTGTGGGTTTCCTCCGGGTGCTCCGGTTTCATCCCACACTCCAAAGATAGAACAAAGAAAATTACAGCACGGGAACAGGTCTTTCAGCTCTCCAAGCCTGCACCGACCATGCTGCCTGACTGAACTAAAACCCCCTACCCTTCCGGGGACCATATCCCTCCATTCCCATCTTATTCATGTCTTTGTCAAGACGCCCTAGAAAAGTCACTATCGTATCCATTTCCACTATCTCCCCCGGCAACGAGTTCCAGGCACCCACCACCCTCTGTGTAAAAAAACTTTCCTCCCACATCTCCTTTAAACCTTGCCCCTCGCACCTTAAACCTATGCCCCCGAGTAATAACTCTTCCACCCTGGGAAAAAGCTTCTGACTATCCACTCTGTCCATGCCCCTCATAATCTGGCAGACTTCTATCAGGTGTACAGGTTAGGTGGATTGGCCAAGCTAAATTGTCCCTTAGTGTCAGGAGGGTTAGCTGAGGTAAATGTATGGGATGATAGGGATGGGGCCTGGGTGGGATTGTGGTCAGTGCAGACTCGATGGGCCGAATGGCCTCCTGCACTGCAGGATTCTATGAACCCTGTTCTGTATTTGGTTTGGGATTGTTTGTTGAAAAGTGTAGTTGAAGTGTTACTCTGTAATGCTGGAATTTAGGCTACGGATGATTGGATCAAACACTTCAAGATAATAAGGGGAATGGAGAGGACTGATAAAGAACAACTTTTCCTGCTGGTTGGGGAGTCCAGGACTTGGGGACATTGGATTTCAAACAATGTTGAGGATTTTAGACTTGTAGGAGTGGAATTCAGAAACACTTTGCCACACCAGCTGTGATATTAGTTTGGAACTGCCTTCTACAATTCGCAGTTGATGCTCAGTCGCTTATTAATGTTTAAATCGGAGGTTGATACATTATATTTTTATACAGGAGAAGCAATTTAAAATCAATGGGTCAATGTTAAAATGGATGCAGGAACAGAGAGACCTGGGCTTTCAGTTCATTTTTACATCTTAAAGATTCAACCTGGGGCTCAGAATCTGTCAGTTGAATCTACTTTTCCCGCCTGATAAAGTGTCAACAATTGTGTTGGGGAATGTGACAAAAGGTGACATTCCTGCACAGTGGGGTTGGGAGGTTGTTTGAAAGGAGATTCAGATTGTATCAGAAAGCGTCAATTAGATTGTGTCTCTTTGGAGAAGGTGCAAATTTCACAGGAAACGCCCCGAGATAAAGACTAGTTTCACCGATGTCTGAGTAACTTTCAAAGTCTGCAGACGCATGAAGGGGGCAGAGATATTGTAATATTCAGAGCAGGAGAGGGGGGACAATCACAGAATTGAAGATGTGAGGCCATCTCTTGTTTCTGAATGTCAGTGTTTAGCTTTTAAACTTTAGTCCTGGGCTAATCATTCCAAGTTTGCAATCCCACACTTTGCTGTTGTGAATTAGAGTTGTGAATTTTCTGAAATTGATTGTGTAATAAAACTCGGTGCAGGATGCAATGATTCCCATTCTGTCTGCTGCTGCAAAGCCCCCATGTCTGTCTCAGTTTCATCGTATTTATCAATGATTTAAGATCCTTGAATCATAGAATCCCTGAAGGGTAGACCATTCGGCCCATCGAGTCTGCATCGACCACAATCCCACCCAGGCCCTATTCCCGTAACCCCATATAGTTACCCTGTTAATCCCCTGACACTAGGGTCAATTTATCATGGCCAATCCACCTAACCCGCACATCGTTGGACTGTGGGAGGAAACTGGAGCACCCGGAGGAAACCCACGCAGACACTGGGAGAACTCTACACTGACAGCGAGCTGAGGCTGGAATTGAACCCGGGTCCCTGGCGCTGTGAGGCAGCAGTACGAACCACTGTGCCACCGGGCCGCCCTAAAGTGAAATGTCTTAACTGAATGGTTCAAAGAGTGAAAGGTGGATTTCATTGCAGACAATTGTGTGGTCACCCACTTTAAAAAGGATAGAACACATTGCTTTATGAATGGGGAAAAGCTGGAAAGAGTGGAGGCCCAAAGAGACTTGGGGCAGTCACAGAAACATAGAAAATAGGAGGAGGAGGAGGCCATTCAGCCCTTCGAGCCTAACCCACCATTCAACACTATCATGGCCGATCCTCTGTCTCAATGCCATACCCCAGCGCTCTCCCCATACACCTCGACACCTTCAGAGTCTAGAAATCTATCTATTTCCTTCTTAAATATATTCAGTGACTTGGTCTCCACAGCTTTCTGTGGGAGAGAATTCCACAGGTTCACCACCCTCTGAGTGGAGAGGTTTCCCCTCATCTCAGTCCCAAATGGCCTCCCCCGTATCCTGAGACTGTGACCCCTTGTTCCAGACACCCCCAGCCGGAGGAAACAATATCCCTGTATCCAGCCTGTCCAGCACTGTCAGAATTTTATACCTTTCAATTAGATCCCCGCTCACTCTTCTACATTCCAGTGAATACAGGCCCAGCCGACCCAATCTCCCCTCAGACATCAATGCTGCCATCCCAGGAATCAGTCTGGTGAACATTCACTGCTCTCCCTCTGTGGCAAGTACATCCTTCCTCAGATAAGGAGAGGAACACTGTACACAAGACTCCAGGTGTGGTCTCACCGAGGCTCTGTCCAGCTGCAGTAAGACATCCTTGCTCTTCTACTCGAACCCTCTTGCAATGAAGGCCAACATCCCATTGGTCTTCCTAACTGCTTGCTGTAGCTGCATGCTTGCTTTCAGTGACTGGTGTTCTCAGATACCCAGGTCCCTTTGTACAACATTTCCCAATCTATCACCATTCAACTAATACTCTGCCATTCTCTTCGTCCGTCCAAAGTGGAACATTTATCCACATTATTCTGCATCTGCCATGTATTTCCCCACTCACTCAACTTGTCTAAATCACCCCGAAGCTTCTTAACATCCTCCTCATCACTCACATTCCCACCAAGTTTCGTCTCATCAGCAAACTTAAGAATATTACGTTTGGTTCCCTCATCCAAATCACTGATGTGTTTTGTGAATAGCTGGGACCCAAGAACTGACCCCTGCGGGACCCCACTCGTCACTGCCTGCTCCTCAGAAAAAGATTCATTTATTCCTCCTCACTGTTCCCTGTCTGTGAACCAATTCTCAATCCGTGCCATTATATTCCCCCAATCCCATGCACTTGGGGGCCTGGAATGTGTTGCCGGGCAAGGTGGTGGAGGCGGACACACTGGGAACGTTTAAGACTTATCTAGACAGCTATATGAACGGAGTGGGAATGGAGGGATACAAAAGAGTGGTCTAGTTTGGACCAGGGAGCGGCGCGGGCTAATTGTTCTTTGTTTCTCGTTTCAAGGCTTCATTCTATGATCATCTTGCTGGTGCCAGTACAGAGCGAGACTGCGGATAGTTGGGAACCTGTCTCGGGAGCAGGGAATTCAGATGGTGTTCGTAAAGCAGAAGTGGAAATGAATAGGGTTGGGAAGCATTTTCTGATCAGGGCCAGTGTGATCTCCTGGTCTCGTTTCGATCGCCTCAGGGGGTCGGAGAGGAATTTCCCAGATTTTTTTTTTCTCCATATTGGCCCTGGGGTTTTCACTCTGGGTTTTCGCCTCTCCCTGGAGATCACATGGTCTGGAATGGGGGGGTGGGGGTGAGTTAATAGGTTGTGATGAACAAAGCATCGTAGCTGTGAGGGACAGCTCGGTGGATAGGATATTAGGATGTAGATAGGCTGGAAAATTGGGCGGGGATCCTGGATTCAGGATTCAATCCTGGACCAGGGAGCGGCGCGGGCTTGGAGGGCCGAAGGGCCTGTTCCTGTGCTGTATTGTTCTTTGTTCTTTGTTCTTGTTCTTTAATTTAGCGCACTAACCTCCTATGTGGCACCGCTCCATCCGTTTGTGTACAGTGTAGATTTACCAGAATGATACCAGGACAGCAAGGGTTAAATCACAAGGTGGTAAAATAACACAAACGAGAATTGTATTCCCCGGTTTTTCGAAGGATCAGCGGCTGATTATTTGAAAGTTTTAAGGAGAATAATGGAAACTGGTTGAACCATAGAATCCCAGTGCAGAAGGAGGCCATTCAGCCCATCGAGTCTGCACCGAATCTCTGACAGAGTATCTGAGCCAAACCCTTTCCCCCACCCATTCCCCACAGCCCCACACATTCACCATGGCCAATCCACCTCATCTAAACATCTTTGGATACTAAGGGGTAATTTAGCATGGCCAGTCCACCCAATCTGTACATCTTTGGACTGTGGGAGGAAACCGGAGCACCCAGAGGAAACCCATGCGGACACGGGGAGAATGTGCAAACTCTGCACAGACACTCACCCAAGGCTGGAATTGAACCCGGGCCCCTGGCACTGTGAGGCAGCAGTGCTAACCACTGTGCCACCGTGCCTATGGGCCCTCCCCAGTTCCGCCTGTCCCACCATCCTCCGATATCTGTTTTCCTTTCATTCTGGCTCCCAGAACAACCCCAATTTTAATAGTTTCACATTGTGAGTGAGACTGTGGGAGTGTTCTCTATCTGTGTGTGTGTGTGTGTGAGACTGTGCGTGTATCTGTGTGTGTGTGTGTGCATCACTGCGTTTGTTGTCAGTGAGTTTGTGTGTTTCACTATCTTCCTGTCTCTCAGTCCCCCAGTCCCAGAATCTGCTTCTCTTTACACAGATGCTGCCTGTCCTGCTCAGTATTCCGGCATTGACTATTTCACAATCTGAGGAGTTGTGAATGGTGCGATCATCAGCGAACATCTCACCTATGGAGGGAAGGTCAGTGATGGAGCAACTGAAGATGGTTGGGGCCTCGGACACTCACCCTGAGGAACTCCTGCAGGGACTGAGAGGATCGGC
>NW_027590621.1:148777-231184 GCF_964213995.1 Mustelus asterias
CCTCTCTCTGTCTCTCCCTCTCTCTGTCTCTCCCTCACTCTGCCTCTCCCTCTCTCTGCCCCTCCCTCTCTCTGCCCCTCCCTCTCTCTGCCTCTCCCTCTCTCTGCCTCTCCCTCTCTCTGCCTCTCCCTCTCTCTGTCTCTCCCTCTCTCTCCCTCTCTCTGTCTCTCCCTCTCTCTGTCTCTCCCTCTCTCTGTCTCTCTCTCTCTCTGTCCCTCTCTCTCTCTGTCCCTCTCTCTCCCTCCCTCTGTCTCCCTCCCTCTGTCTCCCTCCCTCTGTCTCCCTCCCTCTGTCTCCCTCCCTCTGTCTCCCTCCCTCTGTCTCCCTCCCTCTGTCTCCCTCCCTCTGTCTCCCTCCCTCTGTGTCTCCCTCCCTCTGTGTCTCCCTCCCTCTGTGTCTCCCTCCCTCTGTGTCTCCCTCCCTCTGTGTCTCCCTCCCTCTGTGTCTCCCTCCCTCTGTGTCTCCCTCCCTCTGTGTCTCCCTCCCTCTGTGTCTCCCTCCCTCTGTGTCTCCCTCCCTCTGTGTCTCCCTCCCTCTGTGTCTCCCTCCCTCCCTCTGTGTCTCCCTCCCTCCCTCTGTGTCTCCCTCCCTCCCTCTGTGTCTCCCTCCCTCTGTGTCTCCCTCCCTCTGTGTCTCCCTCCCTCTGTGTCTCCCTCCCTCTGTGTCTCCCTCCCTCTGTGTCTCCCTCCCTCTGTGTCTCCCTCCCTCTGTGTCTCCCTCCCTCTGTGTCTCCCTCCCTCTGTGTCTCCCTCCCTCTGTGTCTCCCTCCCTCTCTGTCTCCCTCCCTCTCTGTCTCCCTCCCTCTCTGTCTCCCTCCCTCTCTGTCTCCCTCCCTCTCTGTCTCACTCCCTCTCTGTCTCACTCCCTCTCTGTCTCACTCCCTCTCTGTCTCACTCCCTCTCTGTCTCACTCCCTCTCTGTCTCACTCCCTCTCTGTCTCACTCCCTCTCTGTCTCACTCCCTCTCTGTCTCACTCCCTCTCTGTCTCGCTCCCTCTCTGTCTCACTCCCTCTCTGTCTCACTCCCTCTCTGTCTCACTCTCTTTCTGTCTCCCTCCCTCTGTGTCTCTCTCCGTCTTTGTCTCTCGCTGTCTCTCTCCGTCTTTGTCTCTCTCTGTCTCTCTGTTTCTCTCTCTCTTTCTGGCCCCCTGTCGCTCTGTCTCTCTCTCTTTGCGTCTCTGTCTCTCTCTGTCTCTCTCTGTCTCTCTCTGTCTCTCTCTGTTTCTCTCTGTCTGTCTCTGTCTATCTCTCGCTCTGTCTCTCTCTCTCTCATTGTGTGTGTCTCTCTCTCACTGTGTCTCTCTCTGTCCCTCTCTCTTTCTCTGTCTGTCTCTTTCCCACTCTCTCTCTGTCTCTGTCTCTGTCTCTCTCTCTCTCTGTCTCTCTCTCTCTGTCTCTCTCTCTCTCTGTCTGTCTCTCTCTCTCTGTGTCTCTCTCTCTCACTGTGTCACTCTGTCTCTCTGTCTCTCTCTCTCACTGTGTCACTCTCTCACTGTGTCTCTCTCTCTCACTGTGTCTCTCTCTCTCACTGTGTGTCTCTCTCTCACTGTGTCTCTCTCTCTCTGTCTGTCTCTCTCTCTCTCTGTGTCTCTCTCTCTCACTGTGTCACTCTGTCTCTGTGTCACTCTGTCTCTGTCGTGCTCTATCTCTGTCTTCCTCTCTGTGTCTCTCTGTCTGTCTCTCTCTCTCTCACTGTGTGTCTCTCTCTCTCACTGTGTCTCTCTCTGTCCCTCTCTCTTTCTCTGTCTGTCTCTTTCCCACTCTCTCTCTCTCTCTGTCTCTCTCTCTCTCTCTGTCTGTCTCTCTCTCTCTCTCTGTCTCTCTCTCTCTCTCTGTCTGTCTCTCTCTCTCTCTGTGTCTCTCTCTCTCACTGTGTCACTCTGTCTCTGTGTCACTCTGTCTCTGTCGTGCTCTATCTCTGTCTTCCTCTCTGTGTCTCTCTGTCTGTCTCTCTCTCTCTCTCTATCTCTCTCTCTTTCTCATTCTATCTTTCTCTCTCTCTCTGTCACGTTCTCTCTGTCTCTCTCTCTGTCTCTCTCTGTCTCTCTCTCTCTGTCTCACTCTCTGTCTGTCTGTCTCTCTCTCTGTGTCCCTCTCCCTCTGTCACTCGTTCTCTCTGTCTCTCTCTCTCTCTCTGTCTCTCTCTCTCTGTCTCGCTGCCGCTCTCTCTCTGTCTCATTCTCTGTCTGTCTCTCTCTCTCTGTCTCTCTCTCTGCGTCCCTGTATTCACACAATACAGACAGAACGGTATTTATGTAATGGCTTCTACAAATGCTGGTGAGCTCAGTACACGTGGTACCGAATGTTACAATAAGATAGAATCTGTATTCAGACAACTGTTACTCTCTGCATTGCTCTCTCTCATTCTCCCTACCTCTCTGTTACTCTGTATCTCTTCCTCTCCCTCTCTATCCCTCTCATCCACCATGTTGTTTATCGTTAAGGGGTCTAATCACGGAGAATTCAAACACTCTTTCTGTTTCTGTCTTGGCAGAATTGGCAACATGAGTGGATATTTCAAGACTGGATTCACACAATACAGACAGAACGCTGGTGAGCTCAGTACACGTGGTACCTGAATGTTACAATAAGATAGAATCTGTATTCAGACAACTGTCACCCCACAGGGTCCAAACTTCACCGTGTTAATTTGATTTGATTTGATTGATTTGTATTGGGATGCAGTGAGAAGTATTGTTTCTTGTGCGCTATCCAGACAAAACATTCCATACATAGAGTGCACAGGGGAGAAGGAGAGGAAAGGGTGCAGAATATAGTGTTGCGGTTACTGATAGGGTGTAGACAAAGATCAGCTTAATATATGGCAGGTCCATTGAAAAGTTGACATTCTCCCCAACACTAAAGCTTTCCACAAAGCAAGGCTCACACATTCAACACCAGCTTCCTTTGCCGCTCTCCCATCATGCTGTGCGCGGAGTCTCTGATCGATGCTAAGGGCCTAGTATTTGAGGCTCTGAGCTGAACCCACAATCTGTCTGATTCTGAGGGAAGATTACTGCCACTCAGATACAGCTGGCTGCAGTATCCCCTTGAAATATATCTGTTGTGTAAAGAGTCACATGTTTTTTTGCCCTGTCTCCCTTAAAGAACTATTGAATAATCTTTAAACACCTGCATTCATTATCACAGAACAGGGCCAACATGGGGGAATCCAGTATCAGGGAGGGCGCAGTTTAAAATTCATACAGCTCCCATTCAAGATGGAGATGAGGAGGAATAATTTCTTCTCTCAGGGGGTGGTTAGTGTTTAGAATTCCCTTCCCCAGAGAGCAGTGGGCATTGGGACATTGAACATATTCAAGGGAGTTGAGGGTTATGGGGAGACAGACAGCAAAAAGGAGCTCAGACCACAGTCAGATCAGCCATGATCTTATCAATGGGAGGAACAAGCTCGAGGGGCAGAATGGCCCACTCCTGCTCCTATTTCTTATGTTCTGTGTGGTACCTTCAAAGGCCACCGCACTCAGCTTCACAGGAACACTCCCTGACACTCTCTATCTCAATCACTTCCCCTCTCTCTGTGTGACTCTCACCCCATTCCTTTCCTCCCCTCTCTCTGTTACTCTCTCTCTATCTCTATCCCTGTTTCTCCAGCTGGATGCAGAGTGGGAAAGAGAGGCTGATATGGAGGGAGTTTTCATCTGTATCTAACTGCATTTTCTGAACTGCCTTGTCCTTGTTTGATGAGAAGTCTCACAACACCAGGTGTCGGTCCCCAACAGGTTTGTTGGACAGGTCCAAACCTGTTGGACTTTAACCTGGTGTTATGAGACTTCTTACTGTGTTTACCCCACTCCAACGCTGGCATCTTCACATCTTGTTTGATGAAACAGTGAAATGGGAGATTGACTTTGTAATGGGATGTGTGTGTGTGTGTCTGCATGTGTGTGTATCGGTTTGTGTATCAGTGTGTGTGTATGCATCGGGGTGTGTGTCGGTGTATGTATCAGTGTGTGTGTATGTATCAGGGTGTGTGAGTGTGTATCGGTGTATGTATCAGTGTGTGTGTATGTATCAGGGTGTGTGAGTGTGTATCGGTGTATGTATCAGTGTGTGTGTATGTATCAGGGTGTGTGAGTGTGTATCGGTGTATGTATCAGTGTGTGTGTATGTATCAGGGTGTGTGAGTGTGTATCGGTGTATGTATCAGTGTGTGTGTATGTATCAGGGTGTGTGAGTGTGTATTGGTGTATGTATCAGTGTGTGTGTATGTATCAGGGTGTGTGAGTGTGTATCGGTGTATGTATCAGTGTGTGTGTATGTATCAGGGTGTGTGAGTGTGTATCGGTGTATGTATCAGTGTGTGTGTATGTATCAGGGTGTGTGAGTGTGTGTCGGTGTATGTATCAGTGTGTGTGTATGTATCAGGGTGTGTGAGTGTGTATCGGTGTATGTACCAGTGTGTCTGTGTGTGTATATCTGTGTATTTATCTGTGTGTGTATGTTGTGGTATGTATCAGTGTGTCTGTGTATGGATTAGTGTGTGTGTGTGTGTGTGTGTGTGTATCAGTATGTGTATCGGGGTGTGTGCGTATGTACCGACGTGAATATGTATCTGTGTGTGTATGTATCAGTGTGTGTGTCAGTGTGTGTGTCAGTGTGTGTATATCGGGGTGCTGTGTATCAGTCTGTGAGCTGGTCTGCACAGGTGTATTTGGGTGTGTGTGAAAGTGTGTGTGTGTATTCTGCATGTGTGTATGTGCGTGTGTGAGTATCTGTGCATGGGAGGTGTGTGTGCATCTGTGTGCCTATATGTGAGAGTGTGGGTGTGTATGTGAGAGAAATTGTGTGTGTGATTCTGTGTGTGAGTGTGTCAGTGTTTGCCTGCATGGGGGTTAGTGAGTGAAACATAGAAACGAGAAGCAGGAGGAGGCCATTCGGCCCTTCGAGCCTGCTCCACCATTCATTTTGATCACGGCTGATCATCAAATTCTATATCCTGATCCCCCGCCTTCCCCTCCATATCCCTCGATCCCTTCAGCCCCAAAAGTTATATCTAATTTCTTCATGAAATCACATGTGCAAGTTCCTAGCCACCTGTGTGTGTGTGTGTGTGTGTGTGCGCATGTACCCGTGTCTGTATACATGAGAGTGTGCATGTAGTTGTGTGTGTGTGTGTGTATATGTGTGTGTTGTGGGTCAGTCTGTGTGTCTCTGCTCCCATTCTCTGTGTCTCTGGAACACAGATTCTGCCTGAGCAGCTCAGCATTTGATCATTTTCTGTTTCAATATCTGCCCTTTCCCTAGTGGGACTGAACTGTCTGTAAATCATGTTGGAAGGGACCTTAGGGCCCAGTCCTGCAACTAGGGGAGAGACAGAGAGGGAGAGACAGAAAGAGGAACAGATTGGGATTGGTAATGAGGGCCTTTGTTGCCACAAACACTTCAAGATAAGAAGGGAAATGGAGAGGACTGATAAAGAACAACTTTTTCTGCTGGTCGGGGAGTCCAGGACTTGGGGGACATTGGATTTTAGACAATGTTTCGGGTTTTAGACTTTTCGGAGTGAAATTCAGGAACACTTTGCCACACCAGGTGTGATATTAGTTTGGAACTACCTTCTATAATTCACAGTTGATGCTCAGTCGCTTATTAATGTTCAAACCTGAAGTTGATAGATAATATTTTACATACAGGAGAAGCAATTTAAAATCAATGGGTCAATGTTAAAATAGTTGCAGGAACAGAGAGACCTGGGCTTTCAGTTCATTTTTACATCTTAGAGATTCAACCTGGGGCTCAGAATCTGTCAGTTGAATCTACTTTTCCTGTCCCGAAAACGTGTCAACAATTGTGTTGGGGAATGTGACAAAAGGTGACATTCCTGTATCCTGCACAGTGGGGTTGGGAGGTTGTTTGAAAGGAGATTCAGAAAGCGTCAATTAGATTGTGTCTCTTTGCAGAAGGTGAGTATTTCACAGGAGATGCCTTGAGATAAAGGAAAGTTTTACCAATGTCTGCGTAACTTTCAAAGTCTCCAGACGCATGAAGGGGGCAGAGATTTTGTAATATTCAGAGCAGGAGATGCCAGACAATCACAGAATTGAAGATGTGAGGCCATCTCTTGTTTCTGAATGTCAATCTGTAGCTTTTAAACTTTAGTCCTGGGCTAATCATTCCAAGTTTGCAATCCCACACTTTGCTGTTGTGAATTTTGAGTTGTAAATTTTCTGAAATTGATTCTGTAATAAAAATCCCTGCAGGATGCAATGATTCCCATTCTGTCTGCTGCTGCAAAGCCCCAGTTTGTGTCTCAGTTTCACTCTTTATCAACCACTTAAGATCCAAGAGCCATAGAATTCCTACACTGCAGAATGAGGCCATTCAGCCCAACAAGCCTGCCCCAACAATAATCCCACCCAGGCCCGAATCCCCCTGACCCTCAGGGGCAATTTAGCAAACATGCAAACTCCACACAGTCACTCGAGGCGGGGAATCGAACCCAGATCCCTGGCGCTGTGAGTCAGCAGTGCTAACCACTGTGCCACCGTGTCGCCCGGTGATGAGACAGAACGTTTGCCAAAGTGCACAGAAATAGGCAGCATTGTCAGCATTTTAGCTGGAAGCTTCAAATGACAAAGGGATCTTAATAGTAGAGTCACAGAATCCCTGCAGTGCAGAAGGAGACCATTCAGCCCATCGAGTCTGCACTGACTCTCTGACACAGCATCTTGACCCAGCCCTATCCCCGTAACCCCACACATTTACCTTAATCCACCTAACTACACAGTTCTGGACAGTAAATGGCAATTTACTGTGTCCAATCCACCTCACCTTCACAGCTTTGGAATACACTGGCACGGATTTAGAAATGGTTAAAGGACAGAAAACAGAGCTGAGGTACAAATGGGTCATTTTCAGGGTGGCAGGCTGTGACCAGCGGCTTATCACAAGGATCAGTCCGCGGGAGCCCAGCTATTCACAATCCATATCATTGATTTGGACGTTTGGGATCAAATGTAATATTTCCCAGTTTGTACATGACATGAAAGCAGGTGGAAGTGTGAGTTGTGAGGAGGATGTAGACTCTTCAAGGGGATGTGGGAGAGGCTGAATTAGTGGTGAAACCACACACAGAGTGTTGTGGACAGTTTTATCCTCTTACCTAAGGAAAGATATTCTTGTCATAGAGAGACTTCAATGAGGTTTCACTGCATTAATTCCTGGGATGGAGGGAGTGTCCCCTGAGGAAAGATTAAATAGACTGGACTTTTATTTTATGCACTTTGGAAAAATGAGAGGTGATCTCATTCAAACTCAGACAATTCTTACAGGGCTCAGCAGGGTAGAGTCAGAGGTTTACAGCATGGAAACAGGCCCTTTGGCCCAACTTGTCCAATGCCAACCAGATTTTACCATTAAGCTAATACCAATTGCCTGCATTTGGCCCACATCCTTCCATGCAAATCTTACCAATATAACTGTCTAAATTGTACCCGCCGCTACTACAACATCTGGCAGCTTGTTCCAATCCCCCACCACCCTATGTGTGAAAAGAATTGCCCTCTGGACTCTCATCCCACTCATCTGAAACTTATGTCCTCTAGTTTTAGACTCCCCTCCCTTTTGGAAAAGATGTTGACGAGCTTATCAAAGAACAAAGAGAATTACAGCACAGGAACAGGCCCTTCGGCCCTCCAAGCCTGCACCAACCATGCTGCCCGACTGAACTAAAACCCCCTACCCTTCCGGGGACCATATCCCTCTATTCCCATCCTATTCATGTATTTGTCCAGACGCTCCGTAAAACTCACTATCGTATCTGCTTCCACTACCTCCCCCGGCAGCGAGTTCCAGGCACCCACCACTCTCTGTGTAAAAAACTTGCCTCGTACATCTCCTTTCAACCTTGCCCCGAGCACCATAAACCTGTGCCCCCGAGTAATTGACACTTGCACCCTCGGAGAAAGCTTCTGACTATCCACTCTGTCCATACTCCTCATAATCTTGTAGACTTCTATCAGGTCTCTCTCTCTCCCCCCCCCCCCCCCAACCTCCGTCGTTCCAGTGAGAACAAATCAAGTTTCTCCAACCTCTCCTCATAGCTAATGCCCTCCATACCAGAGGCAACATCCTGGTAAATCTTTTCTGAACCCTCTCCAAAGCTTCCACATCCTTCTGGTAGTGTGTCGACCAGAATTGAACACGATATTCCAAGTGCGGCCGAACTGAGATTCTATAAAGCTGCTATATCCATGCCCTCATTATTTTAGAATAGAATAGAATAGAAACCCTACAGTGCAGAAGGAGGCCATTCGGCCCATCGAGTCTGCACCGACCACAATCCCACCCAGGCCCTACCCCCACATATTTACCCGCTAATCCCTCTAACCTACGCATCCCAGGACTCTAAGGGGCAATTTTTTTTTTTTTAACCTGGCCAATCAACCTAACCCGCACATCTTTGGACTGTGGGAGGAAACCGGAGCACCCGGAGGAAACCCACGCAGACACGAGGAGAATGTGCAAACTCCACACAGACAGTGACCCGAGCCGGGAATCGAACCCGGGACCCTGGAGCTGTGAAGCAGCAGTGCTAACCACTGTGCTACCGTGCCGCCCTCTACAAGACCACCCCTAAGCCTACTCAAGGGAAAAAAGTCCCAGACTATCCAGCCTCTCATTATAACTCAAACCAACAGGACCCCGTAGTTTAAACTAGATCGGTTGTGGGGAGGGGATAAAAATGAGGTGACTGAGAGTGAGGAAGGTAGCTCGCAAGCAGAGAAGGGTTATGGGCAGTGCAAGAGGGCGGATGGACAGGGAATAGAGAAGGGGAGAGCTCAGACCTAAGGATTGAGATGTGTTTACTTTAATGCCAGGAGTATAGTGAGTAAAGGGGATGAGCTCAGAGCGTGGATCGATGCCTGAAAGTGTGATGTGGTGGCCATTACGGAGACTTGGATGTCTCAGGGACAGGACTGGATACTCCAGGTGCCGGGATTCAGATGTTTCAGGAAGGACAGGGAGGGAGGCAAGAGAGGGGGTGGAGTGTCTGAAATATTAAAAATATTCTGAAACCCTTTCAAAGTGAAATTAAGGAACACTTCTTCACACAAAGGGTGTTCTCGAATCACAGAACAGCAGGAGGCCATTCGGCCCATCATGTCTGCCCCGATCCCGGGAGAGCCACCCAGCGAGTCCCATTCTCCAGCCCTGTCTCCTCAGCCCCCTAAATCAATCACTTTCAAATATGTATCCGCCTCTCTTTTGAATCCTCCTATGGAATCTGCCTCCACCACTCTCCCAGGCAGCGCATTCCAAATCCTAACAACTCTCCGAGTAAAGAAGTTTCTCCTCATCTCACTCCCAGCTCCCTTTCTGACCATCTTGAAATTGTGACCCCTTCGTCACTGACACACCAACGAGTGGAAACAGAATATCCTTCTTCACCCTGTCAACATTGTTCATCATTCTGAACACCTCGATAAGGTCACCTCTTAATCTTCTCTGCTCCAAGGAGAATAAGGCCAATTTCTCTCATCTTTCCTTGGATCTAAAATCTCTCATTCCTGGAATCATTCTAGTGAATCTCCTTTGCACTCTCTCTCTCTCTCTGCCTCTCTCGAGGACTTTAACGTCCTTCCTTAAATAAGGTGCCCAGAACTGATCCCAGTGCCCCGAATGTGATCGGTCCAATGATTTGTAGAGGTGTAGCATCACTTCCTTGCTTTTATACTCTATGCCTCTCTTTATAAACCCAAGGATCCTATCAGGCTTCTTAACAACTGTTTCATCTTGCCTGGCCACCTTCAGAGAATGAATCACTTGAAACCCAAGGCCCATCTGCTCCTGTAGTCCCCTCAACGTTGTACCATTGAGTCTGTATCGTCTCCCCATGTTTCTTCCACCAAAATGCATTCCCTCCCATTTCGCTGCATTGAAATTTATCTGCCAGGTGTCTGCCCATTTGGCCAACTTGTCCATGTCCCTCTGAAGTCGCTCAGTGTCATCCTCACAATTCACTCTTCTCCCGAGCTCAGCATCATCTGCAAATTTGGAGATTGTGCGTCGCTAAGCTGTTAATATAAATCAGAAACAGCAAGGGTCCCAACACTGATCCCTGGGGAACACCACTTTCAACTCGTCTCCAGTCTGAGAAATGCCCATCTCTACCTCCCCTCTGTTTCCTATCTCTTACCAAACTTCTAATCCATGCTGCCAAGGACTCATCCATCCCTAATATTTCTCATTTGCTGATTTGCATGTTAGTGGAGCGGTGTAAAAGGCATGCGGAACGCTTGCCTTTTTCAGTCGAGGCATAGATTACAAAAGCAGGGTAGTCATGTTGGAGCTGTATAAAACTTTGGTGAGGCCACAGCTGGAGTACTGTGTGCGGTTCTGGTCGCCACATTATAGGAAGGGTGTGAATGGACTGGACAGGATGCAGAGGAGATTCACCAGGATGCATCTGAGCTGGAGTGTTTCAGCTATGAAGAGAGCTATGGGCCACACGGTGGCACAGTTGTTATCACTGCTGCATCACAGCGCCAGGGACCCAGGTTCGATTCCCGGCTTAGGTCACTGTCTGTGTGGAGTCTGCACGTTCTCTCCGTGTCTGCGTGCCTTTCCTCTGGGTGCTGCGGTTTCCTCCCACAGTGTGAATGATGTGCTGGTTAGGGTGCATTGGCCGTGGTAAATTTTCTCTCAGTGTAACCGAACACCAGAGTGTGGCATCTGGGGAATTTTCACAGTAACTTCACAGTGTTAATGCAAGCCTACTTGTGACACTAATAAGCAAAATTAAAAATGAGATATTGAGTAGGCTTGTGTTGTATTCATTGGAGCAGAGAAGACTGGGGGGGCGACCTGATTGAGGTGGACAAGATTATGAGAGACATGAAGAGTGTGGATCGGGAGCAGCTGTTCCCCTTAGTTGAAGGGTCAGTCACGAGGGGACATAGGTTCAAGGTGAGGGGCAGGAGGTTTAGGGGGGATGTGAGGAAAATCTGTTTTACCCACAGGGTGGTGACAGTCTGGAATGCGCTGCCTGGGAGGTTGGTCGAGGCAAGTTGCCTCACATCCTTTAAAAAGTAGCTGGATAAGCACTTGGCACATCATCACATTCAGGGCTATGGGCCAAGTGCTGGTAAATGGGGTGAGGTCGGTATGTTAGGTGGTCC
This sequence comes from Mustelus asterias, assembly GCF_964213995.1. Lineage (NCBI taxonomy): Eukaryota > Metazoa > Chordata > Chondrichthyes > Carcharhiniformes > Triakidae > Mustelus > Mustelus asterias. Next base: position 159,921 of record NW_027590621.1, read on the forward strand.
TCACGTGTCGGTGCAGACTCGATGGGCCGAAGGGTCTCTTCTGCACTGTATGAATCTGTGACGAGGAAATGTTTTTAACGTAGTGACTGCTGGTATCTGGAATGTTCTGCCTTGATTCGCTGTAAGGATTCGCATTCCAACCATTATTCATGTAAATTGAGTCTGTGTCTTTATCTGCCCTGTTTGTGAACAGAATTCCCACTCACCTGAAGAAGGGGCTTGGAGCTCCGAAAGCTTGTGTGGCTTTTGCTACCAAATAAAGCTGTTGGACTTTAAGCTGGTGTTGTTAAACTTCTCACTGTGTTTACCCCAGTCCAACGCCGGCATCTCCACATCATGTTCTGCCTGAGTCAGAGGTGGGAGAAGATTCCATCAAGAGGAAAGCTGAATGGGAAGCTGAAGGGAAAATATTGACAGGGTTACGGGGAGAGGGTGGAGGATTGGGAATAGTGAAACTGCTCTTGCAGTGTGTCGATCCAGGCTAGACGGGCTGAATGGCCTCCTGTGCTGTCACCATTCTATGATTCACACACAAGTTAACTTCTCAGTGTCTATTAGGCCCCACTCGTTCCTCCATGATCAGTTCCAGCATTTCAAGTTCAGATCCCAGTACTTTTTAGTTGGGGCATTGAGGAGTAAAACAGAAATAGGAATGAGAGTGTCGGTGCGCTTATGTTTTTGTATTTCTGTGTGTGTGTGAGAGAGAGAGACAGTTTCTAAGTGTGTGCAAGTGTCTATTTCAATGTGTGTTTCTGTGTGTGTGATTGTGTATCTCTGCGTGTGTCTGTGAGTGAGTGTGCGTCTGTGTGTGTCTCTCTCTCTGTGTCTTTGTGCATGTGTGTCTGTGAGTGTGTTTGTGTCTCTCTGCGTGTGTGCGTGTGTGTCCGTGAGTGTGTGTTTGTGTCTCTCTGTGTGTGTGTGTCCGTGAGTGTCTGTGTGCCTCTCTCTTTGTCTGTGTGTGTGTGTGTGTGTCTGTGTGTGTGTGTGTGTGTGTGTATGTGTGTGTGTGTGTGTGTTTGTCATGATCTGTGTGAGTGGGGGAGCAGGCTCGATGGGTCAAATGGCCTCCAACTGCACATATTTGAGATTCAAATACATTGACACACATGCATGCTGACACACACACACACACACACACACACACACACACACACACACACCGACACACACACACAGACAGACACACAGAGACACACACACACAGACACACAGACACACACACAGACAGACAGACACACACACACAGACACACACACAGACACACACACACACACAGACACAGACACACACACACACACAGAGAAAGATATACACAGTATTGACATATTTATTGACCATTTAATGTGACTGAATGTTACACATCCTGGTTTGCCGATGACACAAAACATTAGACAGCATTGTAAGCAGCGTAGCTGGAAACATCACATTGCAAAGAGTTATTCATATTTTGTACATGGACAAAACTGGTGGAGAGGTTTCAGTGCAGGGAAATGTAATTTGACACAACTTAGATTTAAAAGGGAGAGAACAGCGTACTTTAATAAATGATGAAAGGACAGAAACAGTGGAAGCTCCAAATGTCCAGATATTTCACAGCTGGATTCACACAAAACACACAGCAATGGATCTGATATTGCGGAATTGTTGTAAATGTGGTTAATCTCAGTACGGAGGCTGTCTTCATGTTACAATGTTAATCTGATCACTCTCATCAAAACAGGCTCAACATCTCTGTACAATGTGAGTGAATCATCAGCTCAAATAGTTCAGGTTCAATGTTTAAAATAACCAGTCACTTTTCTGTGGCTGCTTTGGGAGTGTCAGTGGAATGTAGTTCACAGTAAAGTGTGAACAATTGTACTGGGGAATAATTGGAAGCAGTTTCCATTGAGAGCTTCCTGCATTCTGGAAATGTGTGTGATCCATTCAGAGATAGGAAATGGACGGATGAATAAAGATGCAGTTTGTTGTTAATTACATGAGATTGTCTGCCTTGAAGATTCACAAGTTCCATGTGCTGAGAGAAAGGAATGATTAAACAATGTCTATAATTCAAATCCTTCAGACAAGTGAAAAAGCAGGAGAACAACTGAATCCACAAACGCTGCCACAGACAGTATTCGAAGCTTCAACTTCATGTTTGAATGTGAAGGGCTGATTGAAATAAACAGGAGGCCACACTGGGATGCTGAGCAATTTGATCCCTGTTTTTCCTAAAGTTCAAAATAAAAATCTGTGATGGAACATTCCTTGGACAGAGCAGAGGGGATTTTACTCTGTATTTAGCCCATTACAGTATTTGTGTTGGGAACATTTGATGAACAGTGCAGATAAAACATTATTCTTAACCGCTGGAATTTAAGTTGGGGGCTGATTTAATCAAACATTGAAAATAATGAGGGAAAGGGAGAGGCTGATAAAGAACAAGTTTTTCTGCTGGCTGGGAACTCTTGTCACAAGCCTACTTGTGACACTAATAAATAACATTGAAACTGTATAAAGTGTTATATACACAGATACAGTGCTGAGGTAAAGAGAAATGGAGACATGCTCCACATTCATTACCCAGACATGGTCTAGTTTATTTTTTATAAAGAGTGACATGGTTAAATGCAGTGATAATTGAAGCAGGTTCCCTCCCTAACAGCACTGTGGGTGTACCTACACCACATAGACAGCAGCGGGTTCAAGACGGCAGCTCATCACCACCTCCTCCAGGGCAACTAGGAATGGGCAATAAATGCTGACCTAGCCAGTGACACCCACATCACAAGAATCAATAAATATTCATCTAACCCAGCACATTGTCCAATGAAATATCAATCCATACATGGTATTAATACAGTGAGAACTCAAAAAGGGTTGATTGTAGTGTCCACAGCAGCATGGTGTAATGTAGTATTCACTGAGACAACTGAGCGTATAAACAGCGACTGGGTTGAGTGCAGTGATAACTGGGAAAGGAGCGAATGTCCGGGATTCTCCGGCTGTTCACTCGTGGGGAATTCTCTGCTCTCGTTCCCCTGCCTCTGGTTTCCTGCTAGCGTGAGGTGACTTCAATGGGAAATCCCATTGACAGCGACAGGACCAAAAACTCCCTCTGCTAGTGAACGGTGTGTCACCTCTCACTGCCCAGAAAGCTGCTGAGGGGAGACTGGAGGATCCCAGAAACTATGTTAAAAATAGCCATATTGGCACCAGCAGGAAAATATTACATCCCAAACTCAGTAATATTCACAATGATATTCTCCAATCAGCTGAAGGGCAGAGATTACTGATACAAGACCCAGATTGTAATAACTGAGGGAGGCTTAGGGCAGAGATTACTGATACCAGGCCCAGACTGTAATAACTGAGAGGTTTAGGGCAGAGATTACTGATACAGGACCCAGATTGTAATAACAGAGAGGTTCAGGGTAGAGATTACTAATACAATGCCCAGATTGTAATAACTGAGAGAGGTTTCGGGCAGAGATTACTGATACAGTGCCCAGATTGTAATAACAGAGAGGTTTAGGGCAGAGATTACTGATACCAGGCCCAGATTGTAATAACAGAGAGGTTTAGGGCAGAGATTACTGATACCAGGCCCAGATTGTAATAACAGAGAGGTTTAGGGCAGAGATTACTGATACCAGGCCCAGATTGTAATAACTGAGAGGTTTAGGGCAGCGATTACTGATACCAGGCCCAGATTGTAATAACTGAGAGAGGTTTAGGGCAACGTTTACTGAATCAAGGCCCAGATTGTAATAACTGGGAGAGTTGTAGGGCAGAGATTACTGATACAAGTCCCAGAGTGTAATAACTGAGAGAGGTTTAGGGCAGAGATTACTGATACAAAGCCCAGATTGTAATAACTGAGAGAGGTTTAGGGCAGGGATTACTGATACAAAGCTCAGATTGTAATAACTGAGAGAGGTTTTGGGCAGAGATTACTGATACAAAGCCCACATTGTAATAACTGAGAGAGGTTTCGGGCAGAGATTACTGATACAAGTCCCAGATTGTAATAACTGAGAGACGTTTAAGGCAGAGATTACTGATATAAGTCCCAGATTGTAATAACTGAGAGAGGTTTAGGGCAGAGATTACAGATACAAGTCCCAGATTGTAATAACTGAGAGAGGTTTAGGGCAGAGATTACTGATACAAGGCCCAGATTGTAATAACTGAGAGAGGTTTAGGGCAGTGTTTACTGACACCAGGCCCAGATTGTAATAACTTGAAGAGGTTTAGGGCAGAGATTACTGATACAAGGCCCAGATTGTAATAACTGAGAGTGGTTTAAGGCAGAGATTACTGATACAAGGCCCAGTTTGTAATAACTGAGAGAGGTTTAGGGCAGAGATTACTGATACAAGGCCCAGTTTGTAATAACTGAGAGAGGTTTAGGGCAGAGATTACTGATACAAGTCCCAGATTGTAATTACTGAGAGGTTTCGGGCAGAGATTACTGATACCAGGCCCAGATTGTAATAACTGAGAGGTTTCGGGCAGAGATTACTGATACCAGGCCCAGATTGTAATAACTGAGAGAGGTTTCGGGCAGAGATTACTGATACAAGGCCCAGATTGTAATAACTGAGAGAGGTTTAGGGCAGAGATTACTGATACAAGGCCCAAATTGTAATAACTGAGAGAGGTTTCGGGCAGAGATTACTGATACAAGGCCCAAATTGTAATAACTGAGAGAGGTTTCGGGCAGAGATTACTGATACAAGGCCCAAATTGTAATAACTGAGAGAGGTTTCGGGCAGAGATTACTGATACCAGGCCCAGATTGTAATAACTGAGAGAGGTTTCGGGCAGAGATTACTGATACAAGGCCCAGATTGTAATAACTGAGAGAGGTTTCGGGCAGAGATTACTGATACAAGGCCCAAATTGTAATAACTGAGAGAGGTTTTGGGCAGAGATTACTGATACAAGTCCCAGATTGTAATAACTGAGAGAGGTTTAGGGCAGAGATTACTGATACAAGTCCCAGATTGTAATAACTGAGAGAGGTTTAGGGCAGAGATTACTGATACAAGGCCCAGATTGTAATAACTGAGAGAGGTTTAGGGCAGTGTTTACTGACACCAGGCCCAGATTGTAATAACTTGAAGAGGTTTAGGGCAGAGATTACTGATACAAGGCCCAGATTGTAATAACTGAGAGAGGTTTCGGGCAGAGTTCACTGATACAAGGCCCAGATTGTAATAACTGAGAGAGGTTTCGGGCAGAGATTACTGATACCAGGCCCAGATTGTAATAACTGAGAGAGGTTTCGGGCAGAGATTACTGATACAAGGCCCAGATTGTAATAACTGAGAGAGGTTTCGGGCAGAGTTTACTGATACCAGGCCCAGATTGTAATAACTGAGAGAGGTTTCAGGCAGAGATTACTGATACATGATACGTTATGAGCACACCTTCCATGGCCATCAAGTCCGGAAGTCGGCCTTGAACCCTTGAAGAATGAGAGGCGATCCCATTGAAACCGACTTAAAATTCTTACAGGGTGTGACAGGGTGGATGTAGATTGGATGTTTCCCCTGGCTGGTGAGACTAGAACCAGGGGACACAATCTCAGAATCAGGGGCAGACCATTGAAGACTGAGATGAGGAGGAATTTCTTCACTCAGAGGATGGTGAATCTTTGGAATTTTCTATTCCAGGGGGATGTGGAAGCCCAATCATTCAGCATGTTCAAGACGCAAATCGATTGTGTGAAATAAAATAGGAATCTGTGTGTGTGTTTGTGTGTGTGTGTCTGTGTGTGTTTGTGTGTGTGTGTGCATGCGTGTGTGTTTGTGTGTGTGTGTGTGTGTGTGCATGGACATGTTTCCGTGTGTGTTTATTACTGTGTGCGTCTGAGTGTTACTGGGTGAGAATATCTGTTTCTCTGTGTTTTCATAGAATCCTGGACTCCTACAATGCAGAAGGAGGCCATTTGGCCCATTGAGTCTGCACCGACCACAATCCCACCCAGGCCCTATCCCCATTACCCCATGCATTTACCCGAGCTAGTCTCCCTGACGCGGAGGGACAATTTAGCACGGCCAATGCACCCTAACCAGAACGTCTTTCAGACTGTGGGAGGAAACCGGAGCACCCGGAGGAAACCCACGCAGACACGGGGAGAACGTGCAAACTCCGCACAGGCAGTGACCCAAGCCGGGAATCGAACCCGAGTCCCTGGCACTGTGAGGCAGCAGTGCTAACTGTGTGTTTGATGTGTGTGTGTTTCAGTGTGTTTGTGTGTGTGTGTTTTTGTTATGTTTGTGTGTGTGCTTTTTGTGTGTGTTTTATGTGTGTTTGTGTGTGCGTGTTTTGTGTGTGTGCGTATTTTGTGTGTGTTGGTGTGTGCGTGTTTTGTGTGTGTTGGTGTGTGCGTGTTTTGTGCGTGTGCGTGTTTTGTGTGTGTTGGTGTGTGCGTGTTTTGTGTGCGTACGTGCACCATGATCTGTTTGAATGCTGGCGCAGGATCGATGGGCCAAATGGCCTACACCTGCTCCTATTTTCCTTTGAGATTTAAATACATTGACACACATGCACGCTGACACACACACACAGAAAGATATACACAGTGTGGACATATTTATTGACCACTTAATGTGACTGAATGCTACACATCCCAGTTTACCAAAGACACACAATATTCAGCAGCATTGTAAACAGCGCAGCTGGAAACATCAAATTGGGGATTTGGTTTGAAAAAGGGTCAAAGCCTCTCTTGCTAAAGGCTGTTTGTCTATATTGTGCTGACTGTGATACACTGCCATCCTCTGCTGCCTGCTGGACATTGCTCCAGCCGCAGAGAGAGTGAAGTAGATCAGAAACTCACTGGGAGAGAATGCAGCTTCACACAGTATCCATCCAAAATGACAGGAGCATCAGCAACACACACAAGCTCCGTGTGGAGACTGAGAGGGGCTCAGTGTGGAACACAAACCTTCACACTAAACCTGGAAGGACATTGATAAAGAGTTTAAAACAAAACTGTCAGGAGGAGAGGGTGCAGAATACAGTGTTGCAGTTACCGATAGGGTATAGAGAAAGATCAGCTTAATATATGGTAGGTCCACTCAAAAATTAACATTCTGACCAAACACTAAAGCTTTCCACAAAACAAGGCTCACAAATTCAACACCACTTTCCTTTGTCCGCTCTCCCATCATGCTGTGCGCGGATTCTCTGATCGATGCTAAGGGCCTAGTATTTGAGGCTCTGAGCTGAACCCACAATCTGTCTAATTCTGAGGGAAGATTACTGCCACTCAGATACAGCTGGCTGCAATATCCCCTTGAAATATATCTGTTGTGTACAGAGCCACATGTTTTTTTTTCCCTGTGTCTGCTGTCCATAAAGAACTATTGAATAATCTAAACATCCGCATTAATGATCACAGAACAAGGCCAACATGGGGGAATCGAGTATCAGGTTTAAAAGTTTATTTATTAGTGTCACAAGTAGGGTTACATTAACACTGCAATGAAGTTACTGTGGAAAATCCGTAGTCGCCATGCTCTGGCACCTGTTTGGGCAACTTGGGGAGAATTTAGCATGGCTGATACACCTAACCAGCGCGTCGTTCGAACTGTGGGAGGAAACCGCAGCACCCGGGGGAAACCCACACAGACATGGGGAGAATGTACAAACTCCACACTGACAGTGACCCAAGCCAGGAATCAAACCCGGGTCCCTGGCGCTGTGAGGCAGCAGCGCTAACCACTGTGCTGCCCCTCATCGAAACATTGTGCAGTTGTGGAATGCACAGGATAGGAGGGATGTGATAGCACTGGAAAAGGTGCAGAGGAGATTCACCAGGATGTTGCCTGGCCTGGAGAGTTTTAGTTCATGGAATCATAGAATCCCTACAGTCCAGAATGAGGCCATTCGACCCATCAAATCTGCACGGACTCTTACCCAGGCTTACCCCGTAACCCCACGTATTTTCCCGCTAATCCCCCTAACCTATACATCGTGGGACCCTCAGGGCAATTTTGCATGGACAATGCACCCGGAGGAAACCCACGCAGACACGGGGAGAATGTGCAAACTCCACACAGACAGTAACCCGAGGCCGGAATTGAACCCGGGTCCCTTGCGCTGTGAGGCAGCAGTGCTAACCACTGTGCTACCGTGCCGCCACTCGAACTGAAGAGAGATTTTATAGACTGAGGGTGTGATCTTACCACCTGTTGACGCCACACTCCCGCTCAGCGAGGTCGGAGAATCTGGTGACCAGCCAAATCTCCTTTCACTGCAGTGGGATGGGAAAATCCTGCCGGCCTGAACGGTGATAAGATTCCACCCTGGGGTTGTTTTCCGTGGAGCAGAGGAGGCTGAGGGGGAACATGATGGAGATGGATAAGATTATGAGGGACATCGATAGAGTAGACGGGAAGAAAGCTTTCCCCTTGGTGGTGGGATCAATGACCAGGGGGTATAGATTTAGGGTAAGGGGCAGGAGGTTTACAGGGGACGTGAGGAAAACCTTTTTCACCCAGAGGGTGGTGGGAGTCTGGAACTCTCTGCCTGAAAGGGTGGTGGAGGCAGAGACCCTCAGAACGTTTAAGAAGTGCTTAGCTATGCATTTGCAATGCCAAGGCTTACCAGGCCGTGAGCCAAGTTGGGTGATTTGTCTTTGACCGGCACAGATGCAATGGGCCGAAGGGCCTTTTCTGTTCCCCCGACCTCCATTGCTAAAACACAACCTCACTGACCCAGCTTCTGGTCATCCATCCAAATCTCTCCCTCCGCAGCTCGGGGACAAATCCTGCCGCGCAATCTTCCTTTGAAGTGGCTTTGGACATTTCATTCTCCGTGAGGACTTGTCCGGATAGTGGCTGCTGTTGTTGTGTTTGTCTCAGTGTCAGCTCAGAAACATGGACAACATGTTAGAAATGGCCGTCTCCCAGTGAGTGTGAGGACAGGGCAGGCTTTGTGCAAGGCCTGGGCCGCTCCCTGAAGGACACAGGGCCACCATTGTGCTTTTTGCTGACAAACAGAAACTGGTATGGAGGGGCTTGGTTATGAGGAGAGATTGGGGAAACTGAGGTTGTTCTCCTTGGAAAGACGGAGGATGAGGGGAGACTTAATAGAGGTGTATAAAATTATGAAAAGCATAGATAGGGTGAACGGTGGGAAGCTTTTCCCCGGGTCGGTGGTGACGTTCACGAGGGGTCATAGGTTCAAGGTGAAGGGGGGGAGGTTTAACACAGATATCAGTAGGACATATTTCACACAGAGGGTCGTGGGGGCCTGGAATGTGTTGCCGGGCAAGGTGGTGGAGGCGGACACACTGGGAACGTTTAAGACTTATCTCGACAGCTATATGAACGGAGTGGGAATGGAGGGATACAAAAGAGTGGTCTAGTTTGGACCAGGGAGCGGCGCGGGCTAATTGTTCCTTGTTTCTCGTTTCAAGGCTTCATTCTATGACCATCTTGCTGGTGCCAGTACAGAGCGAGACTGCGGATAGTTGGGGACCTGTCTCGGGGGCAGGGAATTCATATGGTGTTCGTGGAAGTGGAAATGACTAGCGTTGGGAAGCATTTCCCGATCAGGGCCATTGTGATCTCCTGGACTCGTTTCGATCGCCACAGGGGGTCGGAGAGGAATTTCCCAGATTTTTTTTTCCCCATATTGGCCCTGGGGTTTTCACTCTGGGTTTTTGCCTCTCCCTGGAGATCACATGGTCTGGAATGGGGGGGTGGGGGTAAGTTAATAGGTTGTAATGAACAAAGCATCGTAGCTGTGAGGGACAGCTCGGTGGACAGGATATTGGTATGTAGATAGGCTGGAAAATTGGGCGGGGATCCTGGATTCAGGATTCAATCCTGGACCGGGGAGCGGCGCGGGCTTGGAGGGCCGAAGGGCCTGTTCCTGTGCTGTATTGTTCTTTGTTCTTTGTTCTTTCACCCCTCTCTCTCTCTCTCTCGTGTCTCATCTCACTCACATTCTGCCTCTTCCATTCACTCTGTGCTGCTTTCTGGAGGAGGCTGCCAGCTTTATCCGCCACAGAGCATCTGCCAACAAGAACATCAGATGAAACCTTCCATTCCCCAAGTCCCTCTTTCCTCTCTGCTCCTCGCTGTCTTTCCGGAGGAAATGGGATGGGAAGCTGATGGGAAAAGATTTGCAGGCCTCCAGGGACAAGGTGGAGCAGTGGGACTGGCTCGATTGCTCTAGCAGAGAGTCGACACTAGCTGAATGGGCTGAATGGCCTCCTTCATTCTGTGGCTATTCTATGGTTGACACACAATAGATAGTCAATATCTTTTCCCAAAGGTAGGTGAGTCTAAAACTCGAGGGCATGGGTTTAAGGTGAGAGGGGGGACATACAAAAGTGTCCAGAGGGGCAATCTTTTCACACAGAGAGTGATGAGCGTCTGGAACAAGCTGCCAGAGGTAGTAGTAGAGACGGACACAATGTTATCTTTTAAAAAGCATTTAGACAGTTACATGGGTAAGATAGATGTAGAGGGATATGGGTCAAATGTGGGGAATTGGGACCAGCTTAGGGGTTAAAAGAAAAAGGGCAGCATGACAAGTTGGGCCAAAGGGCCTGTTTCCATGCTGTAAACATCTGTGACACTATGACAACTTGTCATTTGGGTCTCAACTTCAAGTTTCTAGGTGTCCAGATCACCAACAACCTGTCCTGGTCCCCCCATGCCGACACTATAATTGAGAAAGCCCACCAACACGTCTACTTTCTCAGGAGGCTGAGGAAATTTGGCATGTCAGCTACGACTCTCACCAAGTTCTACAGATGCACCATAGAAAGCATCCTTTCTGTATCTCGGCTTGGTATGGTTTCTGCTCTGTCCAAGACTGCAAGAAATTACAAAAGGTCGTGAATGTAGGCCCGTCCATCACGCAGACTAGCCTCCCATTCATCGACTCTGTCTACACTTCCCGCGGCCTTAGAAAAGCAGCCAGCATAATTAAGGACCTGATGCACACATTCTCTCTTCCACCTTCTTCCGTCAGGAAAAAGATACAAAGTCTGAGATCACGTACCAACCGACTCAAGAACTTCCCTGCTGCCCTCAGACTTGTGAATGGACCTGCTACATATTAGATTTATCTTTCTCTACACCCTACCTATGACTGCAACACTACATTCTGCACCCTCTCTTTTACTTCTCCCCGATGTACTCTATGAACGGTATGTTTTGTCTGTACAGCATACAAGAAACAATACTTTTCACTGTATCCCAATACATGCGACAGTAATAAATCAAATCAAATCAAAATCCTCCCAGTTCTTTCCTCCACGATAGGTCGCAGCATTTAAAGAACACGCCCAGGGCCCAGTGCTGAGTCTGAGGGTATCTGACTACAGTAAGGTGAGTGATACAGGAGGGTCTCACTGTCTGAGGGAGGTGAGTCTTAGCCGGGGGGGGGTGCGTGAGTGACCCAGGTTAATCTGACACTCCAGGGACAGTTGGAATGGAGCTTTCCCCCGGGCTGTCCCCTCCCCGTGTCTGCGTGGGTTTCCTCCGGGTGCTCCGGTTTCCTCCCACAGTCTGAAAGATGTGCCGGTTAGGGTGCATTGGCCGTGCTAAATTCCCCCTCAGTGTAACCCGAACAGGCGCCGGAGTGTGGGCGACTAGGGGATTCTCACAGTAACTTCATTGTAGTGTTAATGTAAGCCTACTTCTGAGACTAATAAATAAACTGAAACTGAAGGTCAAGGTGCTGCTGTGACAATGCACTCTTGTTTAAACACTCTGCAATGCTGAGACTGGGAGAAGTGACCACCAGGGGGCAGCATTGCAGCTTCTGTCCCCCTATTGAAACTGGGATTGTTGCTCCATCTGCTGCACAATCCCAACCCCATCCACTGGGGGCAATCTGGACAATGGCTGCAGACACACCTCACTGCGCACGCGCCGCAATGACACCCACCGCCGGCGGCCATCTTGCGTTGCCAAGGGAGACGGCCAGCGGCCATATTCCGTTGCCAAGGGAGACGGCGGCGGCGACCATCTTGCGTTGCCAGGGGAGGCGGCATCAATGCGGCGGCGTCCGCGCGCGCTGACCTCTGGGAGCATTCCCGTCCCGCACATGCGCACAGATAGCCCCGCCCCCTCGACTGACCCCCCCCCCTATTGTCCCGCCAACGAGCATGGGCCGGGCCGGAGTGGGCAAGAGGTGACACTGGGAGGAGCAGCCCCCACCCCGGGAGCGTTACAGCGACGCCTGGTGGCCAGGAAGGGCAATAGCAGCAGCACAGTCTCTGCCCAAAGGCTTCCCCAGTTCAGCTGCTCAGAGACACTGGGAATGTCTTCAAGTGGAAACTTCAGCTTCTCACATTCACCCCCTGTGTTCAGTCATTGTTTCCTAGACAAAGTAGTGAAGAACATTGGGAGAACATGCTTCCAGCTGAAGAATTCCACAAAATCAGCAGAATTGTAAAATTATGTCAACTCTTGTACTCTGATGTGAAGAAGTAATTTTATATCATGGGCAGTCCTCATTTATTGGGAAACTAAGAGGCGTTACCCAATGACAGGATTGGCTTGTTGCTCAGTGTTGTCAAGAATTGGCCACCGAACAACATTGGTTGTAGCCCAATAACTTTACCTGCTCCTGCCTGTCTTTCTCTGCGCCTCTGGTTCTCTGTTCACCTCGGTGTCCATCCTGCACTCTCAATATTTTGGTGGCTAATGTCTGTCTCCTCTCTCTGTGTCTCAAAGCCCCTCTCTCCCTCAACCGTTTTCCAGGAACGTGCAGAATTTAGAACATGCAATTTCTCCCAGTCTCCTATTTCAATAAATTCCCCAAGCCCCATTAGGGGACAGCTGATATGTTAGCCAAAATATCATCATGACAACTCTGGGGAAAGTTTAAAATTGAAGCAGGTGCACTGAAATCCGACAATCTGTCAGATAAATGTGAGGTTGGAGTCAAATTTACATCCTTTCGATGTGTGGAGAGAACTTTAATAAGAGATCGAATCTTAGCAGTATTGCTGTGGTTTCAAATTTTGTAACACGAGTATAGTTTAACAGAAAGGCCTGGAACACTCAAAACAGATAAAGCAATTAATTGATGAGGATTCAGACTGAAGTTCGTATTAGTTCCGTGCATGGTTCCACCTGAATTTAAGTGTATTATAACAAGAATCATGAGAACAAGAAAAAATACAGCAGCAAAATCCTGCAACAAGATCCTTCAGTCATCTGAGAATTCACTGATCTCCCATTTACCTCACATCACCACCAGAGGGCGATCCCTCACCGTGTTTTTGTGATCACTGTTTCAGGAGCAGGTTCCATAACACATGGATATGTTGGGGAGCCATAATCCAAGAGAACAGGATGAATTATTCAATTACACGGTTAAAGGATAGAGAGCAGTAATGCAGGAGAACTCTGCTTTAATTGTTGGAATACACAATGATATGTTACAGAGCAGTAATCCAGGAGAATTGGATTCATTGTTAGATTACACAGTGATATGTCACAGAGCAGTAATCAAGGAGAACTGGATTAATTGTTAAAATACACTGTAATATTTACAGAGCAGATATGGATGCTAAATTTGCAGACAACACAAAGATAGGTAGGAAGATAAATGGTGAAGTAAATGTGAAGATACGATAAAGAAACATAAATAGGTTAAGTGAATTGGCAAAGCTCCGCCAAATTGAGTAGAATGTGGTCAAATGTGAAAATGTCCCTATTGGCAGGATGAATATAAAATACACTTAATATTTAAACGGTGAAAGATTACAAAATTCTGAGGTACAGAGAGATTGGGCTGTCCTAGGGCACGAATCGAAAGGGGCTAAGGTACAGGTATAGTAATTAATTAAAAACGTCATAAGATATGATCATTTACTACGAGGGGATCTATTATAAAATAGGAAGGGTATGTTTCCGTTCTACGGGGCATTGGTGAGACCACACCTGGAGTATTGCGGACAATACGTATCTCCTTATCTAAAGAAAGATGGTAATGCGTTAAAAAAAGTTCAGAGAAGGTTTGCTGTAATAGTATCCAGGTACGTGCGGGTTATCTGTATCCGCGGTAAGAATATTGATGTTGGGTTTGTATCCACTTGAATTTCGAAGATTCAGAGATAACTTCATTGAAACCTTTAAAACCATAAGGGGTATTAACGGTGTGGATGTGGAGCGAATTGTTCCTCGTGTCCGTGTTGTAGCTGCACTGGGTATTTCTGGGTCTTTATATTTCTCGGCGTGTGGATATCTGGGATCTTGTTTCTGCGTCTGTTCCCAATGCGGTTGTAATGTCCACGGGAGGGCGCTCTCTGATCACTTACCGAACATCACAGTTGCCTTCTGCAGAGAGTGACTATTTGCAGATATAAAAATGGGTGGGGAAATAAACCCCAGCCAATCGCACCACACCTTGTTGACTCTTTCAACTTCTCACATTCCAGGTCCGGTACAGACAGAGATCATTGTTTCCGTTTCTGGAGCTCAGACTGGAAGGCTGGGGGTGAAAATGTTCCTGATTCTAGTTATTGCACTGATCCCAGGTCAGTGATTCTGGTCACAGATTGTAAAGTATATCGCAAACCTTGTGCAATTTCCCTTTCCCAACTCTGTGTGACTATCGTCTTCCTCTGACTCCTAACCCGCTGTGCGTCCGCTGTTTATTTCCAGAGATGAGTAACGGAGACTCAGTGTTCCAGTCAGAACCAGGAGTTGAAGCAGCAGAGGGTGAAGATTCAGCAATACCCTGCAGTTACTCTGTGCCGAGTTCAGCTATACAACATGACCTGTTCTGGTATCGCCAGTATCCACACCGAGCTCCTCAGTATCTGCTCAGAGCCAATAGTTATGGGTTTACCGATACGGCTCCCGGCTTTGGACACTTCAGCGGGAATCTCAACCAGACACAAAGCACTTTTCACTTGTCCATGAAAGATTTGAAGATGAGAGACAGCGCCGTGTGTTACTGTGCGCTGAGACCCACAGTGAGTGAGGCTCCCGCGGGCCTCAGACAAAAAGTGACGCAGACGTTTCAGGGTCAGAGAAAAAGAGTCGGATCTCAACGAAAATGCGCAGAAAATGAAGGCCACAATACAGCCCCAGCTGAATAATATTCCCCCACTGAGCTCAGCCATTGTCAGTGTTGTGAAATGTCACATTTGCCGTCCTATTATTCCCGGATCAAATCCAACCATTCTCCGACCCCATCCGCACAAAATCTGCAGATTATCCCGGGTGAATAACTTCCTTAATCTGTACTTAGAAAGATTCTGGATTCGGTGCCTATCTGCCCGGCCACACATTTTAAAAGTGATCTATTGTCAAATGCAGCCTCAGAATTGTCCCATTTTCAAGTCCGTGGAGCAGAAATAATAACTGATTGAAATCAGAGCTTTTCTATTTGGGGAATAGAGGGGTACAGTGAAGATTTACCAGGCTGATTCCTGGGATGGCAGCTCTGCCATATGAGGAGAGATTAAATCCGTTAGGATTATATTCACTGGGGTTTCGAAGAGTGAGAGGGGATCTCATAGAAACTTATAAAATTCTAACAGGGTTTGACAGGGTGGATTCAGGAGACTGTTCCCAATGGTGGAATCCAGAACTAAGGGTCATCTTTTGAAGGTAAGGGATAAACTGAGGTGAAGGAAAATCCCTTCATCCAGAGAGTGTTGAATGCATGGAATTCAGTTCCACCGAATGTAGTTGAGGCCAAAACGTTGTCTGATTTCAAGAAGAAATTTGATATAGCTCTTGGGGCTAAAGGGGTCGAGGGATATGGGCGAGGGGGAAGGGGGATCAGGATATTGAACTCCATGATCAGCTATGATTACGATGATTAGCGGAGAAGGCTCCTGCTTCTAGTTTCTATGTTATGAGTCCGTGAAATATTTCCTGGTGCAGAGTTGAGTGACGACTTATCCCCGGTACACTTACAGCACTAACTATTGATTATGTTGAGTCATGGCCATTAGGCTCAACGAGCCTGTCCCGACAACAATCCCACCCAGGCACTATCCCCGTAACCCACATATTTAACCTGCTATCCCCTGACACTAAAGGTAATCTTGCGTGGCCAATCCAGCAAACCTGCACAGTTTAGGAATGTGGAAGGAAACTGGAGCACCTGAGGAAACCCACGCAGACACGGGGAGAAAGTGCAAACTCCACAGAGACAGTGACCCGAGGCTGGAATCGAACCTGCGTCCCTGGGGCTGTGAGGCAGCAATGCTAACCACTGCGCCACCGTGTCGCCCATAAATGATTAAATTAATTTCACTTTTCACCTGAATTAGAAAAAAAGGATCTGCCTTCAGAAAGATTGATGGACTGAGTTCTGAGGAAAGCGAGTTCACCAGTTAATGAGACAGAATAACTGGTTATGTGGGAGAGAGCAGAGACAGAACAAGGAACTTAGAAATACGTTTACGGCCAGGGAAGGAATGTGATTGGAAAGAGCCAGCTATATTAAATCATTAACTAACAGTGATTGCTTCACTGGTTACGGGGCGGCATGATGCCACAATGGTTAGCGCTGCTGTCTCACAGTGTCAGGGACCCGGGTTCAATTCCGGCTTCGGATCACTTTCTGTATGAAGTTTGCATGTTCTCCCCGTGTCTACGTGGGTCCCCTTCGGCTGCTGCTGATTCCTCCCACAGTCCAAAGATGTGCAGGTTGGGTTGATTGGCCATGCTAAATTGACCCGAGTCTCAGGGGATACGCAGGGTAAATACACGGAGTTGCGGGAGTGGGGCCTGGGTGGGATTGTGACCGGTACAGACTCGATGGGGCGAATGGCCTCCTTCTGCACTGTAGGGATTTTATGATTCGCAGCTAACGTCAGCTCAGGGAGATGAGCCAATCGCAGCACTGAGAAACGCCTCCCAGTTTCCTAATAATAGAAGCTGCCTCTGATCTGAGTTGACTCTGTGATATAAGACTAGAGGCAGCAACTTATTGTAAACATTGTCGCTGCTTACTGTCCTATCAGGAACCATGTGTTCCCTGTGTGCTTTACTGATAATAATGGCCACGCTGCCCGGTGAGTCTGAGCTCAAATCCTCAGTGTGTGTTTCATGGGTTATATTCACTCACAGATTTCTCACACGTTCTATATGTTGTTACAGGAACCAATGGCCAAGATTCAGTTTCCCAGGATGCGCCTGAACTCACGGTTCAGGAAGGATTGAACGTAATAGTGAATTGTAATTACACAACAACAGATGCTTTGCCAAATCTTTTCTGGTACATCCAGTATCCCGGGGAAGCTCCGAGATATTTACTGAAGAGATATAGCACGGGTGGCGGAGAAAAGTCTCCAGATTTCCCTGACCGGTTTTCTGCTGATTTGGACAAGGACAAGAAAACAGTTCCTTTAAATATCGCCGGTGTCCATGTCTCTGACTGTGCCGTGTATCACTGTGCGCTGAGCCCCACACTGCTACAGAGGCACAGTCAGCCCGTACAAAAACTGGCAAAGGCACTCTCACCTCCTCTCACTGAATCAGATCTGTGAGCTGGATTGTAAACTGTTAATATAAACAAACAATATTATAAAGAAGAGTTAGCCCGAATGCTCTCTTTCCATGGTGCTGAATGTGCCATTCTATATAAATTCCATTTTTATAGCCGTTTGGAGCAACTCTTCCAATGGAAAACTCTGCCGCTGTTGCCACAACGTTAACCAAGATCCATCTGCGTCTTATCTCAAAGATGAACTCCGGAAAATGACCAATATTCGTTTCCATGCCCTCACTTTGTCAAAGAGCGACATCACCATTCGGTCGTTTCGCTTCTTCGAGTCCAGTTCATTGTCTGAGAACAGATTCTAATGGTTCCGGCTCCTCGCTCTGACGTCATGCATTGGAGAACAAAGACTCTCTGAGCTGATTGGATGAAACGTAGGACAGAGAAGCTGTGAGCTGATTGGGTGCCTCCTGCTGGCTCTTTGTCAGGAATGAACCAATCGCCAGTGAGGCCGGATATTACTCACCATCTTCTGAACTCTGAACTAAAACAGTTTGAACTCACTGAGTTCAGATCCAGCACCAGCTCGGCGAGACTGCTGTCTGTTAGTTTTTACACATTCATCATAGCGGCAACTTTCTTAACTGGTAACTTCCCAAGTTGCACAATGCCCAGCATGCTCGAGATACTGAGATAAAACATCTTCCCTTTTAATTGTTTTTCCTCGATTGGTAATGTATTCAGTTACCCTGATCACATTTATTCCCCAACAAAGGTGATGATAAAACGCTGGGCCGAATGGCTTCCTTCTGTAGGGGTTCTATGATTCTATGATTCTCTGATCTCTATATGTGTAAATCTTTGCCGTTGGCCTTGTGTGAACCTGCTTCCGATATGCGGCTGTGCTGTCCACAGGAGGGCGCTCTCTGATCACTTATAAAAGATCACCATCCTCTTCTAAAGGAAGTATCTGTTTGAAGGTGTAAAAATGGACGGAGAGAGGGAGTCACCTTCGACCTCATAACATCCCCCTGATTGTTTCAACTTCTCCAATTGCAGGTCTGATGCAGACAGACATCAGTCTCTCCGTTTCTGGTGTTCAGACTCGAACCATGGGGTGAAACTCTGTGACTCCGGTTATTGTCCTGATTACAGGTCTGTCATTTTGAACTTCTGCGTGAAATCCTCAATCACCATATTCATTCCTCATTTCCATCTGGAGGCGTTACTCCTTCCAACCCGCTGCGTGTCTGTTTTCTATTTTCAGAGATGAGTAACGGAGACTCAGTGCCCCCAGTCAGAACCAGGAGAGGGTGAAGATTCAGCAATGCCCTGCAGTTACTCGGTATCGAGTTCAGCTATACAACATCACCTGTTCTGGTATCGCCAGTATACACTCCGAGCTCCTCAGTATCTGCTCAGAGCCGCGAGTTATTTGTTTACCGAGACGGCTCCTGGACTTGAACACTTGAACGGGAATCTCAACCTGAAACAAAGCACTTTTCACTTGTCTATGAAAGATTAGAAGGTGACAGACAGCGCCGTGTATTACTGTGCACTGAGACCCAGAGTGAATGAGGCTCCCGCTGGCCTCATATAAAAACTGGCGCAGGTCGAAAATCAATGGTTCATTGTCAGGACAACACATGGGGTTAAAAATCAGAGAAAATGTACCCATAATACGTGACAATACAGCCCCATCTGAGTGTTTTCGCTCACTGAGGTAAATGATTGTCACTGTTGGAAAATTTGGCATATATTTACTTGTTTATACCAGATCAATTCCAATCATTCCTCGATACCATTCACACAAATCCGCAGATCTACCAGGTGAACAACGTCATCAATCTATCCTTTAAATGTTCCAGATCAGTTAACTGTCTGCACCTTTCAAAAGTGATCAAATATCCAAAGGCAGGTTTAGAGTTGTCACATGTTGAAGTTGCTGGGTTAAAAATATTGACTGACTGAAATCAGTGCTTTCCCAGTGGAACCGCATCTCAATGCGGAGTTGGGTAATTACGTTTTCCCGGTGTACTTAGAACGGTGTCTATTAATTATCCTCATACCCTGGACACTAATTACCTGTGCATCAGACAGATTTCAAATTATCTGTTTTATTTTTCACCTTGATTGAAAAGATCTACCTAAAGAAATATACCGACATTGAGTTGGAAAGAAAGCTAGTTAAACAGAGAAAGAGACAGAATGACTGAGAATGTGACCGAGAGCAAGAGGGTGGGGAAGACGCACTCAGCCTGGGCTACAATTTGATTGGAGAAAGCCAGCTGCCCTTCGTCGTCTGCAAACAGTGATTGGTCCAAAGCTAACGTCATCTCAGGGAGGCTAGCCAATCACAAAATGACAAAACCGCATTTGTCAACGTTATACTCCATCTGCCAGATCCTCGCCCACTCTCTCAGCCTGTCCAAATCTCTCTGCAGACCTTCTACGCCCTCCCCACGATTCACTTTTCCACTTATCTTTGTGTCGTCTGCAAACTTTATTACCCTACACTCAGTCCCCTCCTCCAGATCGTCTATATAAATGGTAAATAGTTGAGGCCCCAGTACCGATCCCTGTGGCACGCCACTAGTTACCATCTGCCAACCAGAAAAGCACCCATTTATTCCGACTCTCTGCTTCCTGTCGGATAGCCAATCCCCAATCCACGCTAACATCTACGGAACACATCTACGGAATGAACTAATCTTTGCGTCTATGTATCGAGCTGTCCGCCTGTCTGTGTCTCTTACCCATCTGTCTACTTATTATCGCTCTTTCCATCTTCCCATATTCTTGTTTAGCTATCTTTTTCTTACAAAAGCTACCTGCCCAGTTATCTGAGAAAAGGTTATTTTTCTGTCTGTCTCTTTATTTTGTGTGTGGAACAACGAAACAAGAGAGTTTATTGAAAATGTTTCGACACACTGCATCTGTATTGACGGTTGTCGGATATTGCGACTCTGTCTTGGCTAAACAGGGGAAAGTAATCCTTCTAATATTACCGGCATGTCTAATGGGCATGATTTGAGGAAATGTTAACGGGGCAGTGGAGACAGGGCAGGGAACAAGCTATTGTACAGCCGCTTCTGCTCTTTGTCTCACTGCGTCTGCTTCACACGGTCTCATCTATAGAGATGGTGTTTGAATTCTTTACTCGGTCATAGGACAGTGTGTAACGTCCTTCGGTCACATTTCTATTGTAAATGGAGACGATAAATTTCGGAGCCCCTGTCAGTGTTTGTCTGAACCAAGCTACGGAATAGCGAGATCTAATGGAGAGCTCAAACTTCAGTTCAACACGTTCCCTTCCCGAAACACGACCTGCTCAGGGTGGGAGCTCTGACCCTTACACTGAACGGCTGTGAGCAAAGAAAACAATCACTCACAAAGCACGCGGTATTAAGAGATTGTTTAAAACTGCACATCTGATTAGAAAAAGAAACTTACAAAATAGCAGCAGTGTCAGAGCACCAACTGGAAGCAGGTCTTTCCGTGGGGTTCTCTTCATGGTGATGTAGATGCACAAGAGGATCAATCGGGTCTGATTTCTAGACTAGGACTTGCAGCCGAGGTCGGGACTCTGAATGGTGGGGAGGGAGAGGAGAGGCGAGAGCTGAATGTGAGACTGAGGGGCAACAGTGTTACCGATTGCATTATTATGGGATGTTGGTATCTAACGTCATTAACGGTGCCACTGAGCGATTGGCTGTTTCTCAAACCGGAGATCACTTAAACCGTCATTGCCTCCGACCCTCTCTGCGTCCTGTATATAACAGCAGAGTACATTGTTTCATAAGGGCTGTGTTCTGTTGCCTCTCGAACTGAACGGAACCATTTATTATCTTAGCATCGTAGAGCACAAGCAGAGGAAATTCGGCCTATTAATTATGTACTGTCTCTCTTAAAGATGTATCCGCCTATTCCTAATCATCTGCCTGCTTCCATTTCTTACTTCTTTTTAAATTTTCCATTTCTAGACAAAGATTTGTCCACTTCTCCCTTCAAATGACATATAGCTTCAGTTTCCATCACTGTTTCTCGTGCACTACTACGTTCTCTAACAGAGACTCTCCAACTTACAATGTCTCCTTATCGCTCCTTTCGTTATAATAATGATAACCTGAACTGACGTCATTTAGTTACTCAGTTAACGCCGTTTCAGATTAACTTTCTTTCTTGATAACCTTTTCCAAACCTTCCTTGATTGGGTACACGTCTGTCTGAGCAACTGGGAACATTCCCTGTTCTGGTGGACAGGTCCGGAGTTGCTCAGCGCCCTGCTCAGGGGAATCGTCGCTCTCCCCGTTCCCACCCCCGTTCATATTCCCCAGTTTCTCCTACACTCTGTTTTAGAGATCATCACCAAATGAAAGAATAGCACGATGTTTATCATCTGAAAGCACCATGGAACACGTGCTGTCTGGATGAGATTTCCACAGAAAATAATTGAATTTAAATATATTTTGAACGTTCGCCTCTGATATTTAGGAGTAAACCCAAATCATGAACAGGCCTCATTGATTGAGTGATTGCAGCGTGTATCCAAGGGAGAGTGTGATTAACAACCCAGCTCTCTGCCAAGGCTACACACCTGCAGGATCAGCCCGGCAGGTTTTTGTACGGTGCTGAATGCTCTTTGCTATGCTGTGCCTTCACTGCACAGAAATAAGTGGCAGTGTCTGTCAGCCGAGTGTCGCTAACATTCAGAAAGCTACGTTTCTCTGAGAAAATGAACCGAGCCGTGATCCTGTTCTGATCGCTGGTACCGCTCACCAGGTGCTGCACGGTTAGGTCCCGGTATTGTTTGTACCATTGCAAGATATTTTGCTCTACTGTCGTTGAGCAGTTCAACAATGCCGTGCCTCCCTCGGTAACAACCATTGACTCCGGCGACTGTAATACCTCTTCACTGCTAGCGGCATCTGGGAAGAATGTAGAGGTATGCAGTAACATCATTAAAAAATACTATCACAGAGCGCAATATAATCATCACAATAAAGTAAAATTGTGTACACAATAGGATATAATACAATAAAGCAGAGTACAATTCAACATAACATAGCATTGCTAATGTGCGAGATATTCCTGTCAGAAATAATCATCACACTCACACTGAGGGAAGAGTAAGAAATCCAGGATGATGATCACGAAAGTGAAGCTCAGCTTCATGTCGGATCCTATCGACGTGTGGAAGCTCGCTGTCGTCAGATCCCAGGGGAAAAGACGCTCCTGGGGAAGGCAGCGCTGTTGGGTGTCAAACTGAACCAAACACCAGTTACACCGTGTCGGTCAGAGCCGGGGCGCCTGGACTTGTGATCACAAAGTGAAGCAGTGAGGGAGCTTCAGCAATGATAGCGCGGGGGAGGAGAGTGCGCATGCGACAGAGCATCCCGCACTGTGACGTCAGCGCATCTGGCATCGTGACGGCAGAGCGTCTGCGATTGTGACATCAGAGCAACATGTGTTGTAACGTCAGAGCATCACTGGTGGCATTGTGAGATCAGAGCAAATGTTGTGACGTCCGATCATCTAGCATTGTGACTCACCCGATGAAGGACCCCCCCCCCCCCCTCTGAAAGTTCCTGATTCTAAATAAACCTGTTGCACTTTAACCTGGTGTTGTGAGACTTCTTATTGTGACGTGTGATGTCATCTGCAGTCTGAGAGACGTCAGTAGGTGGGCTCTGAGGGTGAGAAACATCTCTCCCGGAACTGATCTGAACATCCAGCCCTGAGTTTGGGGCCTCTTTTTAGGTCAAACCGAATAAACAAACTCAAATTAAGTCAGGACAAAGTAAAAGGGGCAGCTCCCCAAAAGGAGGGGGAACAGCCCGAACAAAAATCAAAGTACCAAGGAAACTTAAAGTCATCAAATTAAAATGTAGCCCTGAGTTTGGGGAATTAACAGCAGATCAGAAACTGAACGGCAGCGGGTTTAACCTGTTCACTGATTTGATGACTCATCTGCCGGTCTGATTGGATTCTGCAGTCACAGTTTTCTCGCTTATGATTGGAAACTCGTTTAATCCGAGGTTAATGTGGTTTTCTCTGGTAATGTGTTTCAGCGGCGGACAGCACCGCTGCTCATAGTGGCTGTATCTGCCCAAGATTCTACACTACCCTGGCAAACATCTCGGTCTTTTGGCTACGATCAAGCGTCAAATCAAGCCCAAGATCAGGTGCGATGCCTTTTCCTGGCAGCTTGGATCTTGTAAAAATCTCTTGTTGGGTCCATGAATTAGATTCAACTTGAACTTGAATTCGTTATTGGAGCAATTAGGAGATGGATTATTGGCTTGGCCTCTCCGCTCTGCGCATTGGCTTTGTAACGTTAAGGAATCTTATTTTTTAATCCAACAGACAGAAGCTTCCTGGACACAATGCAAAGTGCGAGGGCAGCACTGATTTCAATCATAAACTCCGGACATGAGTCTTTCTTCTGATCAACTCTTCAATGTCCAATTTCTCCACCTGGAGATGGAGACAGGTATGGCTGCCTGAACGGTGCTCTTGGTGTTGTTTGTCTCAGTGATTGTCTGCGGAGATGAGTGAGACTTCCTGTCAGCGCAGCTCATCCGGTTTAGTGAGTGCCAGAATAAAACAAAATTACTCCATGTAACATCATAGGTGAAACTTGAAAAAAAACTACTTCTGTTTTGGTTTGAGGACAATAAGCAAGTGACAGAATTTCCAAGACTCAGATCTGAAATTCATCTTCAAACGGGAATCAATCATATCGGATTCTGCTAAACTTTAGGTTGAAATCACGATTGGGAAATGAGACTAAATGTTTTATTCCACAATTGTCTATCTGACTCTCTCCCTCCCCACCCCCAGAAAACCCGCTGCTGCTTTTCCACATTGTCGCTGTCCGCTCTAGAAAAGGGACGTTGAATCAAGAAAAACCTCGTCCTAATCCGCACTCTCATTAATCTGCTGTAGTGTCATTGCATCCTCTCACGTCATATACCTGTTTCCCAGTGGTGGAGATCTGCCTTTCAGTGAGCAGAAATATCCCAAACTGGAATATAATCAGTGTTGCTTGATAGGAAAATCGCAATATCGTTCGAGACCGGTGTGTGAGTGAAATCGCTGGTCTGGCAATTGTAATGTGGAAACACTGGGTTGCGAATTGTGTCAGAAAGCAATTGACAGACATTCAAAATGAGAATGAATATTGATGGTAACTTGTTCTCATGGATTGTTTTAAATAGCACAATGAGAATCTTGCGAAATGTATATGTTATATAAACTGTCCCTTAGCTAGCAAAATACTCTGACCAAATAGACATGTTGACCAATGGACCTTGAGATGGACGATGAAGATGGGGAAAGTGTTGCATAGTAATTCGCACAGGCAAGGGGATATAATCAAAGGAGTAAACAAATCATGAACGTATATTTAGTGTAGTTGCGAGTTAAAAACCAACTGCAGGTCGCCTGTTCTTGTTGAGTGCTGTGTTTTGATGTTTGATTTATGATCACGTGACTCTCGCTGTGGACGAAATAAATGTTTCTGATTATCAGCGCCCTCTGCTGATCACTAACTGGAACTCCAGCCCGGGGTTTTTGTACAGGGTTCGCTTGTCTCTGCAGCAGTGTGGGCTCCATGGCACAGAAATACACGGCGCTGTCGGAGAGAAGAGTTCCAGTGATATTTAAAGGAGCAGTGCTGTTTCCTTTGTGTAAATTAGCCGAGAACCTATCTGGGAAATCCGGGGACTTATCAGTATTGCCTGTGCTATATATCTTCATCAAATATCTCAGAGCTTGCCCGGGATAGTGGATGTACCAGAACATTGCTTGAAGAGCAGCTGTCGAGTATTTACAGTCCAGTGTTATGTTCTGTCCTTCCAGAACCGATAATTCAGATCGATCTTGAAACACTGAATCTTCAGCATTTGCCCCTGTAACAAAACACAGAAGTTATTCAATATCTCGGAGCGAAGATAACCCATGGAACAAACACAGATCCTTTAAACATTGGCTCAAAAAGAAAACGCTGGAAATTTTCAGTAGATCTGACAACATCTGTGAGAGGCGAACAGAGATAATGTTTCAAGTCAGGATGACACTTTGTCAGAGTTTATTGACTCACCGGGCAGCAAGACCATTATTATCAGCAAACAAAATAAGGAGCACATGGTGTCTGGTTTCGGGTTCGGCAGAAATGAAGCAGTATTTGAAATGTGTTGACATTTCTGTTCTGATATTCAAGCGGAAATTCACATCAGCGGAAACGTAATTTACTCAGAAATTATGGGGCGTTTCCCAGCGACAGGATTGGCCGCTTTCTCAGGATTGATGATCGTCGGGCATCAATCAGCGTTAGCTCGACTAATAAGTTCTGAGTTTCTCTTTCTCCCTGTCTTTCTCAGATTCTCCTGCTCTCTCTTCGTTTGGAGCCTGTCTATCTCGCTCTGTCATTCCGCCTCTGTTTGTCTCACCCCCATTGCTCTGCTTCTGACCGTCTCTGTCTTCGCACTGGCTCTACATTCTTATCTTTCTGCGCTTCTCCCTAGAGTTCAGATAATCCGATTTCTCCCACTGTCCCATTTCAATGAGCCCACTAAATTACTCATTCTATTCGAGCACCAAATGTAGATAAAGTTAATAACCAGCACTTAAGGGGTAGCATTATGATGGAAAGATTTAAATGTAAATACTAAAGAATATCAGGAAATGAAATAGTGAACCCGTCATATTTACATCTTGTGTTATTATTTTAGAGAAGGCATGTTATCGCAATCTTGATGGCTTCATATTGTTTAGAATGAGCTTTTATAACCAGTATGAACTGAATAAGCGAAACGCCAGCAATTAAAGTAACGGTGGATTATCCCTCTCTGTGTGACTCCCTCTCTGTGTGTCTCCCTCTCTGTGTGTCTCCCTCTCTGTGTGTCTCCCTCTCTGTGTGTCTCCCTCTCTGTGTGTCTCCCTCTCTGTGTCTCTCCCTCTCTGTGTCTCTCCCTCTCTGTGTCTCTCCCTCTCTGTGTCTCTCCCTCTCTGTGTCTCTCCCTCTCTGTGTCTCTCCCTCTCTGTGTCTCTCCCTCCTCTGTGTCTCTCCCTCTCTGTGTCTCTCCCTCTCTGTGTCTCTCCCCCCTCTCTGTCTCTCCCCCTCTCTGTCTCTCCCCCTCTCTGTCTCTCCCCCTCTCTGTCTCTCCCCCTCTCTGTCTCTCCCCCTCTCTGTCTCTCCCCCTCTATGTCTCTCCCCCTCTCTGTCTCTCCCTCTCTCTGTCTCTCCCTCTCTCTGTCTCTCCCTCTCTCTGTCTCTCTGTCTCTCCCTCTCTCAGTCTCTCCCTCTCTCTGTCTTTCTCTCTGTCTCTCTCTCTGTCTCTCTCTCTGTCTCTCTGTCTCTCTCTCTGTCTCTCTGTTTCTCTCTCTCTTTCTGGCCCCCTCTCGCTCTGTCTCTCTGTCTTTGCGTCTCTGTCTCTCTCTCCCTCTCTCTCTCTCTCCCTCTCTCTGTCTCTCTCTCAGTCTCTCCCTCTCTCAGTTTCTCCCTCCCTCTGTCTCTCTCCTCTCTCTGTCTCTCCCTCTCTCCGTCTCTCCCTCTCTCTGTCCCTCCCACTCTCTGTCCCTCCCTCTCTCTGTCCCTCCCTCTCTCTGTCCCTCCCTCTCTCTGTCCCTCCCTCTCTCTGTCCCTCCCTCTCTCTGTCTCTCCCTCCCTCTGTCTCTCCTCTCTCTGTCTCTCCCTCTCTCTGTCTCTCCCTCTCTCCGTCTCTCCCTCTCTCTGTCTCTCCACTCTCTGTCCCTCCCTCTCTCTCTCTCTCCCTCTCTCTGTTCTCTCCCTCTCTCTGTCTCTCCTCTCTCTGTCTCTCCCTCTCTCTGTCTCTCCCTCTCTCTGTCTCTCCCTCTCTCTGTGTCTCTGTCTCTCTCTGTGTCTCAGTCTCTCTCTCTCTCTGTCCCTCCATCTGTGTCTCCCTCCCTCTGTGTCTCCCTCCCTCTGTGTCTCCCTCCTCTGTGTCTCCCTCCTCTGTGTCTCCCTCCCTCTGTGTCTCCTCCCTCTGTGTCTCCCTCCCTCTGTGTCTCCCTCCCTCTGTGTCTCCCTCCCTCTGTGTCTCCCTCCTCTGTGTCTCCCTCCCTCTGTGTCTCCCTCCCTCTGTGTCTCCCTCCCTCTGTGTCTCCCTCCCTCTGTGTCCTCCCTCCCTCTGTGTCTCCTCCTCTCTGTGTCTCCCTCCCTCTGTGTCTCCCTCCCTCTGTGTCTCCCTCCCTCTGTGTCCCCTCCCTCTGTGTCCCCTCCCTCTGTGTCTCCCTCCCTCTGTGTCTCCCTCCTTCTGTGTCTCCCTCCCTCTGTGTCTCCCTCCCTCTGTGTCTCCCTCCCTCTGTGTCTCCCTCCCTCTGTGTCTCCTCCCTCTGTGTCTCCCTCCCTCTGTGTCTCCCTCCCTCTCTGTCTCCCTCCCTCTCTGTCTCCCTCCCTCTCTGTCTCCCTCCCTCTCTGTCTCCTCCCCTCTCTGTCTCCCTCCCTCTCTGTCTCCCTCCCTCTCTGTCTCCCCTCCCTCTCTGTCTCCCTCCCTCTCTGTCTCCCTCCCTCTCTGTCTCCCTCCCTCTCTGTCTCCCTCCCTCTCTGTCTCCCTCCCTCGCTGTCTCCCTCCCTCGCTGTCTCCCTCCCTCTCTGTCTCCCTCCCTCTCTGTCTCCCTCCCTCTCTGTCTCCCTCCCTCTCTGTCTCCCTCCCTCTCTGTCTCCCTCCCTCTCTGTCTCCCTCCCTCTCTGTCTCCCTCTCTCTCTGTCTCTCTCTGTCTCTGTCTCTCTGTCTCTCTCTCTGTCTCTCTCTCTCTCTCTCGCTGCCTCTCCCTCTCTGTCTCACTCTCTGCCTGTCTCTCTCTCTGTGTCCCTCTCCCTCTGCCACTCTTTCTCTCTGTCTCTCTCTTTCTGTGTGTCTCCCTCTCTGTGTCTCCCTCTCTCTGTGTCTCCCTCTCTCTGTGTCTCCCTCTCTGTGTCTCCCCTCTCTGTGTCTCCCTCTCTGTGTCTCCCTCTCTCTGTGTCTCCCTCTCTCTGTGTCTCCCTCTCTCTGTGTCTCCCTCTCTCTGTGTCTCCCTCTCTCTGTGTCTCCCTCTCTCTGTGTCTCCCTCTCTCTGTGTCTCCCTCTCTCTGTGTCTCCCTCTCTCTGTGTCTCCCTCTCTCTGTGTCTCCCTCTCTCTGTGTCTCCCTCTCTCTGTGTCTCCCTCTCTCTGTGTCTCCCTCTCTCTGTGTCTCCCTCTCTCTGTGTCTCCCTCTCTGTGTGTCTCCCTCTCTCTGTGTCTCCCTCTCTCTGTGTCTCCCTCTCTCTGTGTCTCCCTCTCTCTGTGTCTCTCCCTCTCTGTGTCTCTCCCCTCTCTGTGTCTCTCCCTCTCTGTGTCTCTCCCTCTCTGTGTCTCTCCCTCTCTGTGTGACTCCCTCTCTGTGTGTCTCCCTCTCTGTGTGTCTCCCTCTCTGTGTGTCTCCCTCTCTGTGTGTCTCCCCTCTTGTCTCCTGTGTGTCTCCCTCTCTGTGTGTCTCCCTCTCTGTGTGTCTCCCTCTCTGTGTGTCTCCCTCTCTGTGTGTCTCCCTCTCTGTGTGTCTCCCTCTCTGTGTGTCTCCCTCTCTGTGTGTCTCCCTCTCTGTGTCTCTCCTCTCTGTGTCTCTCCCTCTCTGTGTCTCTCCCTCTCTGTGTCTCTCCCCCTCTCTGTCTCTCCCCCTCTCTGTCTCTCCCCCTCTCTGTCTCTCCCTCTCTCTGTCTCTCCCTCTCTCTGTCTCTCCCTCTCTCTGTCTCTCCCTCTCTCTGTCTCTCCCTCCCTCTGTCTCTCCCTCTCTCTGTCTCTCCCTCTCTCTGTCTCTCCCTCTCTCTGTCTCTCCCTCTCTCCGTCTCTCCCACTCTCTGTCTCTCCCACTCTCTGTCTCTCCCTCTCTCTGTCTCTCCCTCTCTCTGTCTCTCCCTCTCTCTGTCTCTCCCTCTCTCTGTCTCTCCCTCTCTCTGTCTCTCCCTCTCTCTGTGTCTCTGTCTCTCTCTGTGTCTCAGACTCTCTCTCTCTCTGTCCCTCCATCTGTGTCTCCCTCCCTCTGTGTCTCCCTCCCTCTGTGTCTTCCTCCCTCTGTTCTCCCTCCCTCTGTGTCTCCCTCCCTCTGTGTCTCCCTCCCTCTGTGTCTCCCTCCCTCTGTGTCTCCCTCCCTCTGTGTCTCCCTCCCTCTGTCTCTCCCTCCCTCTGTGTCTCCCTCCCTCTGTCTCTCCCTCCCTCTGTCTCTCCCTCCCTCTGTCTCTCCCTCCCTCTGTCTCTCCCTCCCTCTGTCTCTCCCTCCCTCTGTCTCTCCCTCCCTCTGTCTCTCCCTCCCTCTGTCTCTCCCTCCCTCTGTCTCTCCCTCCCTCTGTCTCTCCCTCCCTCTGTCTCTCCCTCCCTCTGTCTCTCCCTCCCTCTGTCTCTCCTCCCTCTGTCTCTCCCTCCCTCTGTCTCTCCCTCCCTCTGTCTCTCCCCTCCCTCTGTCTCTCCCTCCCTCTGTCTCTCCCTCCCTCTGTCTCTCCCTCCCTCTGTCTCTCCCTCTCTCTGTCTCTCCCTCTCTCTGTCTCTCCCTCTCTCTGTCTCTCCCTCTCTCTGTCTTTCTCCCTCTCTCTGTCTCTCCCTCCCTCTGTCTCTCCCTCCCTCTGTCTCTCCCTCTCTCTGTCTTTCCTCCCTCTCTCTGTCTTTCTCCCTCTTTGTCTCTCTCCGTCTTTGTCTCTCTCTGTCTCTGTCTCTGTCTCTGTCTCTGTCTCTCTCTCTGTCTCTGTCTCTCTCTCTGTCTCTCTGTTTCTGGCCCCCTCTCGCTCTGTCTCTCTGTCTTTGCGTCTCTGTCTCTCTCTCCCTCTCTCTGTCTCTTCCTCTCTCTGTCTCTCTTTCAGTCTCTCCCTCCCTCAATCTCTCCCTCTCTCTGTCTCTCCCTCTCTCCGTCTCTCCCTCTCTCCGTCTCTCCCTCTCTCTGTCTCTCCCTCTCTCTGTCTCTCCCTCTCTCTGTCTCTCCCTCTCCCTGCCTCTCCCTCTCTCTGTCTCTCCCTCTCTCTGCCTCTCCCTCTCTCTGCCTCTCCCTCTCTCTGTCTCTCCCTCTCTCTGTCTCTGTCTCTCTCTCTCCCTCTCTCTGTCTCTCCCTCTCTCCGTCTCTCCCTCTCTCAGTCTCGTCTCTCCTCTCTGTGTCTCTCCCTCTCTGTGTCTCTCCCTCTCTGTGTCTCTCCCTCTCTGTGTCTCTCCCTCTCTGTGTCTCTCCCTCTCTGTGTCTCTCCCTCTCTGTGTCTCTCCCTCTCTCTGCCTCTCCCTCTCTCTGCCTCTCCCTCTCTCTGTCTCTACTTCTCTCTGTGTCTCTGTCTCTCTCTGTGTCTCAGTCTCTCTCTCTCTCTGTCCCTCTGTCTCTGTCTCCCTCCCTCTGAGTCTCCCTCCCTCTGCGTCTCCCTCCCTCTGCGTCTCCCTCCCTCTGTGTCTCCCTCCCTCTGTGTCTCCCTCCCTCTGTGTCTCCCTCCCTCTGTGTCTCCCTCCCTCTGTGTCTCCCTCCCTCTGTGTCTCCCTCCCTCTGTGTCTCCCTCCCTCTGTGTCTCCCTCCCTCTGTGTCTCCCTCCCTCTGTGTCTCCCTCGCTCTGTGTCTCCCTCGCTCTGTGTCTCCCTCGCTCTGTGTCTCCCTCGCTCTGTGTCTCCCTCGCTCTGTGTCTCCCTCCCTCTGTGTCTCCCTCCCTCTGTGTCTCCCTCCCTCTGTGTCTCCCTCCCTCTGTGTCTCCCTCCCTCTGTGTCTCCCTCCCTCTGTGTCTCCCTCCCTCTGTGTCTCCCTCCCTCTGTGTCTCCCTCCCTCTGTGTCTCCCTCCCTCTGTGTCTCCCTCCCTCTGTGTCTCCCTCCCTCTGTGTCTCCCTCCCTCTCTGTCTCCCTCCCTCTCTGTGTGTCTCTCTCTCTCAGTGTGTCTCTCTCTCTCACTGTGTGTCTCTCTCTCTCACTGTGTGTCTCTCTCTCTCACTGTGTGTCTCTCTCTCTCACTGTGTGTCTCTCTCTCTCACTGTGTCTCTCTCTGTCCCTCTCTCTTTCACTGTCTGTCTCTCTCCCACTCTCTCTCTCCCTCTCTCTGTCTCTCCCTCTCTCTGTCTCTCCCTCTCTCTGCCTCTCCCTCTCTCTGTCTCTCCCTCTCACTGTCTCTCCCTCTCTCTGTCTCTCCCTCTCTCTGTCTCTCCCTCTCTCTGTCTCTCCCTCTCTCTGTCTCTCCCTCTCTCTGTCTCTCCCTCTCTCTGTCTCTCCCTCTCTCTGTCTCTCCCTCTCTCTGTCTCTCCCTCTCTCTGTCCATCCCTCTCTCTGTCTCTCCCTCTCTCTGTCTCTCCCTCTCTCTGTCTCTCCCTCTCTCTGTCTCTCCCTCTCTCTGTCTCTCCCTCTCTCTGTGTCTCTGTCTCTCTCTCTCTGTCTCTCTCTTGGTCTGCCCCTCCTTCTCTCTGTCTCTCTCTGTCTCCCTCCCTCTGTCTCCCTCCCTCTGTCTCCCTCCCTCTGTGTCTCGATCCCTCTGTGTCTCGATCCCTCTGTGTCTCGATCCCTCTGTGTCTCGATCCCTCTGTGTCTCCCACCCTCTGTGTCTCCCACCCTCTGTGTCTCCCACCCCTCTGTGTCTCCCACCCTCTGTGTCTCCCACCCTCTGTGTCTCCCACCCTCTGTGTCTCCCACCCTCTGTGTCTCCCACCCTCTGTGGTCTCCCACCCTCTGTGTCTCCCACCCTCTGTGTCTCCCTCCCTCTGTGTCTCCCTCCCTCTGTGTCTCCCTCCCTCTGTGTCTCCCTCCCTCTGTGTCTCCCACCCTCTGTGTCTCCCTCCCTCTGTGTCTCCTTCCCTCTGTGTCTCCCTCCCTCTGTGTCTCCCTCCCTCTGTGTCTCCCTCCCCTCTGTGTCTCCCTCCCTCTGTGTCTCCCTCCCTCTGTGTCTCCCTCCCTCTGTGTCTCCCTCCGTCGGTGTCTCCCTCCCTCTGTGTCTCCCTCCCTCTGTGTCTCCGTCCCTCTGTGTCTCCGTCCCTCTGTGTCTCCGTCCCTCTGTGTCTCCGTCCCTCTGTGTCTCCCTCCCTCTGTGTCTCCTTCCCTCTGTCTCTCCCTCCCTCTGTCTCTCCCTCCCTCTGTCTCTCCCTCCCTCTGTCTCTCCCTCCCTCTGTCTCTCCCTCCCTCTGACTCTCCCTCCCTCCCTCTGTCTCTCCCTCCCTCTGTGTCTCCCTCCCTCTGTCTCTCCCTCCCTCTGTCTCTCCCTCCCTCTGTCTCTCCCTCCCTCTGTCTCTCCCTCCCTCTGTCTCTCCCTCCCTCTGTCTCTCCCTCCCTCTGTCTGTCCCTCCCTCTGTCTCTCCCTCCCTCTGTCTCTCCCTCCCTCTGTCTCTCCCTCCCTCTGTCTCTCCCTCCCTCTGTCTCTCCCTCCCTCTGTCTCTCCCTCCCTCTGTCTCTCCCTCCCTCTGTCTCTCCCTCCCTCTGTCTCTCCCTCCCTCTGTCTCTCCCTCCCTCTGTCTCTCCCTCCCTCTGTCTCTCCCTCCCTCTGTCTCTCCCTCCCTCTGTCTCTCCCTCCCTCTGTCTCTCCCTCCCTCTGTCTCTCCCTCCCTCTGTCTCTCCCTCCCTCTGTCTCTCCCTCCCTCTGTCTCTCCCTCCCTCTGTCTCTCCCTCCCTCTGTCTCTCCCTCCCTCTGTCTCTCCCTCCCTCTGTCTCTCCCTCCCTCTGTCTCTCCCTCCCTCTGTCTCTCCCTCCCTCTGTCTCTCCCTCCCTCTGTCTCTCCCTCTCTCTGTCTCTCCCTCTCTCTGTCTCTCTGTCTCTCCCTCTCTCTGTCTCTCCCTCTCTCTGTCTTTCTCCCTCTCTCTGTCTTTCTCCCTCTTTGTCTCTCTCTGTCTCTCTCCGTCTTTGTCTCTCTCTGTCTCTGTCTCTCTCTCTCTGTCTCTCTGTTTCTCTCTCTGTTTCTGGCCCCCTCTCGCTCTGTCTCTCTGTCTTTGCGTCTCTGTCTCTCTCTCCCTCTCTCTGTCTCTTCCTCTCTCTGTCTCTCTCTCAGTCTCTCCCTCTCTCAGTCTCTCCCTCCCTCAATCTCTCCCTCTCTCTGTCTCTCCCTCTCTCCGTCTCTCCCTCTCTCCGTCTCTCCCTCTCTCTGCCTCTCCCTCTCTCTGCCTCTCCCTCTCTCTGTCTCTACTTCTCTCTGTGTCTCTGTCTCTCTCTGTGTCTCAGTCTCTCTCTCTCTCTGTCCCTCTGTCTCTGTCTCCCTCCCTCTGTGTCTCCCATCCTCTGTGTCTCCCTCCCTCTGTGTCTCCCTCCCTCTGTGTCTCCCTCCCTCTGTGTCTCCCTCCCTCTGTGTCTCCCTCCCTCTGTGTCTCCCTCCCTCTGTGTCTCCCTCCCTCTGTGTCTCCCTCCCTCTGTGTCTCCCTCCCTCTGTGTCTCCCTCCCTCTGTGTCTCCCTCCCTCTGTGTCTCCCTCCCTCTGTGTCTCCCTCCCTCTGTGTCTCCCTCCCTCTTTGTCTCCCTCCCTCTTTGTCTCCCTCCCTCTGTGTCTCCCTCCCTCTGTGTCTCCCTCCCTCTGTGTCTCCCTCCCTCTGTGTCTCCCTCCCTCTGTGTCTCCCTCCCTCTGTGTCTCCCTCCCTCTGTGTCTCCCTCCCTCTGTGTCTCCCTCCCTCTGTGTCTCCCTCCCTCTGTGTCTCCCTCCCTCTCTGTCTCCCTCCCTCTCTGTCTCCCTCCCTCTCTGTCTCCCTCCCTCTGTGTCTCCCTCCCTCTGTGTCTCCCTCCCTCTCTGTCTCCCTCTCTCTCACTGTGTCTCTCTCTGTCCCTCTCTCTTTCACTGTCTGTCTCTCTCCCACTCTCTCTCTCCCTCTCTCTGCCTCTCCCTCTCTCTGACTCTCCCTCTCTCTGCCTCTCCCTCTCTCTGCCTCTCCCTCTCTCTGCCTCTCCCTCTCTCTGCCTCTCCCTCTCTCTGTCTCTCCCTCTCTCTGTCTCTCCCTCTCTCTGTCTCTCCCTCTCTCTGTCTCTCCCTCTCTCTGTCTCTCCCTCTCTCTGTCTCTCCCTCTCTCTGTCTCTCCCTCTCTCTGTCTCTCCCTCTCTCTGTGTCTCTGTCTCTCTCTGTGTCTCTGTCTCTCTCTCTGTCTCTCTCTTGGTCTGCCCCTCCCTCTCTCTCTCTCTCTCTGTCCCTCTGTCTCTGTCTCTCCCTCCGTCTTTGTCTCCCTCCGTCTTTGTCTCCCTCCGTCTTTGTCTCTCTCCGTCTTTGTCTCTCTCCGTCTTTGTCTCTCTCCGTCTTTGTCTCTCTCCGTCTTTGTCGCTCTGTCTCTCTCTGTCTCTGTCTCTCTCTCCGTGTCTCTGTTTCTCTCTCTCTTTCTGGCCCCCTCTCGCTCTGTCTCTCTCTCTTTGCGTCTCTGTCTCTCTCTGTTTCTCTCTCTCTGTCTCTGTCTCTCTCTCTCACTGTGTGTGTCTCTCTCTCTCACTGTGTGTGTCTCTCTCTCTCTCTGTCTCGTTCTCTCTGTCTCTCTCTCTCTCTCTCTGTCTCTCCCTCTCTCTCTCGCTGCCTCTCTCTCTCTGTCTCACTCTCTGTCTGTCTCTCTCTCTCTCTTTCTGTCACTCTCTCTGTGTCCCTCTCCCTCTGCCACTCTTTCTCTCTGTCTCTCTCTTTCTCTCTGTTCCCTCTCTGTGTCTCCCTCTCTGTGTCTCCCTCTCTGTGTCTCCCTCTCTGTGTCTCCCTCTCTGTGTCTCCCTCTCTGTGTGTCTCCCTCTCTCTGTGTCTCCCTCTCTGGGTGTCTCCCTCTCTGGGTGTCTCCCTCTCTGTGTGTCTCCCTCTCTGTGTGTCTCCCTCTCTGTGTGTCTCCCTCTCTGTGTGTCTCCCTCTCTGTGTGTCTCCCTCTCTGTGCGTCTCCCTCTCTGTGCGTCTCCCTCTCTGTGCGTCTCCCTCTCTGTGCGTCTCCCTCTCTGTGCGTCTCCCTCTCTGTGCGTCTCCCTCTCTGTGCGTCTCCCTCTCTGTGCGTCTCCCTCTCTGTGCGTCTCCCTCTCTGTGCGTCTCCCTCTCTGTGCGTCTCCCTCTCTGTGCGTCTCCCTCTCTGTGCGTCTCCCTCTCTCTGTGTCTCCCTCTCTGTGTGTCTCCCTCTCTGTGTCTCCCTCTCTGTGTGTCTCCCTCTCTGTGTGTCTCCCTCTCTGTGTGTCTCCCTCTCTGTGTCTCCCTCTCTGTGTCTCCCTCTCTGTGTCTCCCTCTCTGTGTCTCCCTCTCTGTGTCTCCCTCTCTGTGTGTCTCCCCCTCTCTGTTTCTCCCTCTCTGTTTGTCTCCCTCTCTGTGTCTCCCTCTCTGTGTCTCCCTCTCTGTGTCTCCCTCTCTGTGTCTCCCTCTCTGTGTCTCCCTCTCTGTGTCTCCCTCTCTGTGTCTCCCTCTCTGTGTCTCCCTCTCTCTGTTTGTCTCCCTCTCTGTGTGTCTCCCTCTCTCTGTGTGTCTCCCTCTCTCTGTGTGTCTCCCTCTCTCTGTGTGTCTCCCTCTCTCTGTGTGTCTCCCTCTCTCTGTGTGTCTCCCTCTCTGTGTGTCTCCCTCTCTGTGTGTCTCCCTCTCTGTGTGTCTCCCTCTCTGTGTGTCTCCCTCTCTGTGTGTCTCCCTCTCTGTGTGTCTCCCTCTCTGTGTGTCTCCCTCTCTCTGTCTCTCCCTCTCTCTGTCTCTCCCTCTCTGTGTCTCTCCCTCTCTGTGTCTCTCCCTCTCTGTGTCTCTCCCTCTCTGTGTCTCTCCCTCTCTCTGTCTCTCCCTCTCTGTGTCTCTCCCTCTCTGTGTCTCTCCCTCTCTGTGTCTCTCCCTCTCTGTGTCTCTCCCTC
This sequence comes from Mustelus asterias, assembly GCF_964213995.1. NCBI lineage: Eukaryota > Metazoa > Chordata > Chondrichthyes > Carcharhiniformes > Triakidae > Mustelus > Mustelus asterias. Next base: position 196,077 of record NW_027590621.1, read on the forward strand.
TCTGTGTCTCTCCCTCTCTGTGTCTCTCCCTCTCTGTGTCTCTCCCTCTCTGTGTCTCTCCCTCTCTGTGTCTCTCCCTCTCTCTGTCTCTCCCTCTCCCTGTCTCTCCCTCTCTCTGTCTCTCCCTCTCTCTGTCTCTCCCTCTCTCTGTCTCTCCCTCTCTCTGTCTCTCCCTCTCTGTGTCTCTCCCTCTCTCTGTGTCTCCCTCTCTCTGTGTGTCTCCCTCTCTCTGTGTGTCTCCCTCTTTCTGTGTGTCTCCCTCTCTCTGTGTGTCTCCCTCTCTCTGTGTGTCTCCCTCTCTCTGTGTGTCTCCCTCTCTCTGTGTGTCTCCCTCTCTCTGTGTGTCTCCCTCTCTCTGTGTGTTTCCCTCTCTGTGTGTTTCCCTCTCTGTGTGTCTCCCACTCTGTGTGTCTCCCTCTCTGTGTGTCTCCCTCTCTGTGTGTCCCCCTCAGAGTGTGTCTCCCTCAGAGTGTGTCTCCCTCAGAGTGTGTCTCCCTCAGAGTGTGTCTCCCTCAGAGTGTGTCTCCCTCAGAGTGTGTCTCCCTCAGAGTGTGTCTCCCTCTCTGTGTGTCTCCCTCTCTGTGTGTCTCCCTCTCTGTGTGTCTCCCTCTCTGTGTCTCGCTCTCTGTGTGTCTCCCTCTCTGTGTCTCTCCCTCTCTGTGTCTCTCCCTCTCTGTGTCTCTCCCTCTCTGTGTCTCTCCCTCTCTGTGTCTCTCCCTCTCTGTGTCTCTCCCTCTCTGTGTCTCTCCCTCTCTGTGTCTCTCCCTCTCTCTGTCTCTCCCTTTCTCTGTCTCTCCCTCTCTCTGCCTCTCCCTCTCTCTCTGTCTCTGTCTCTCTCTCTGTCTCTGTCTCTCTCTCTGTCTCTCTCTTGGTCTGTCCCTCTCTCTCTCTCTCTGTCCCTCTCTCTCTCTGTCCCTCTGTCTCCCTCCCTCTGTGTCTCCCTCCCTCTGTGTCTCCCTCCCTCTGTGTCTCCCTCCCTCTGTGTCTCCCTCCCTCTGTGTCTCCCTCCCTCTGTGTCTCCCTCCCTCTGTGTCTCCCTCCCTCTGTGTCTCCCTCCCTCTGTGTCTCCCTCCCTCTGTGTCTCCCGCCCTCTGTGTCTCCCGCCCTCTGTGTCTCCCGCCCTCTGTGTCTCCCGCCCTCTGTGTCTCCCGCCCTCTGTGTCTCCCGCCCTCTGTGTCTCCCGCCCTCTGTGTCTCCCGCCCTCTGTGTCTCCCGCCCTCTGTGTCTCCCGCCCTCTGTGTCTCCCGCCCTCTGTGTCTCCCGCCCTCTGTGTCTCCCGCCCTCTGTGTCTCCCGCCCTCTGTGTCTCCCGCCCTCTGTGTCTCCCGCCCTCTGTGTCTCCCGCCCTCTGTGTCTCTCGCCCTCTGTGTCTCTCGCCCTCTGTGTCTCTCGCCCTCTGTGTCCCCCTCCCTCTGTGTCCCCCTCCCTCTCTGTCCCCCTCCCTCTCTGTCCCCCTCCCTCTCTGTCCCCCTCCGTCTTTGTCTCTCTCCGTCTTTGTCTCTCTCCGTCTTTGTCTCTCTCCGTCTTTGTCTCTCTCCGTCTTTGTCTCTCTCCGTCTTTGTCTCTCTCCGTCTTTGTCTCTCTCCGTCTTTGTCTCTCTCCGTCTTTGTCTCTCTCCGTCTTTGTCTCTCTCCGTCTCTGTCTCTCTCCGTCTCTGTCTCTCTGTCTCTCTGTTTCTCTCTCTGTCTCTCTGTTTCTCTCTCTCTTTCTGGCCCCCTCTCGCTCTGTCTCTCTGTCTTTGCGTCTCTGTCTCTCTCTCCCTCTCTCTCTCTCTCCCTCTCTCTGTCTCTCTCTCAGTCTCTCCCTCTCTCAGTTTCTCCCTCCCTCTGTCTCTCCCTCTCTCTGTCTCTCCCTCTCTCTGTCTCTCCCTCTCTCCGTCTCTCCCTCTCTCTGTCTCTCCCACTCTCTGTCCCTCCCTCTCTCTGTCCCTCCCTCTCTCTGTCCCTCCCTCTCTCTGTCCCTCCCTCTCTCTGTCCCTCCCTCTCTCTGTCTCTCCCTCCCTCTGTCTCTCCCTCTCTCTGTCTCTCCCTCTCTCTGTCTCTCCCTCTCTCCGTCTCTCCCTCTCTCTGTCTCTCCCTCTCTCTGTCTCTCCCTCTCTCTGTCTCTCCCTCTCTCTGTCTCTCCCTCTCTCTGTCTCTCCCTCTCTCTGTCTCTCCCTCTCTCTGTCTCTCCCTCTCTCTGTCTCTCCCTCTCTCTGTGTCTCTGTCTCTCTCTGTGTCTCAGACTCTCTCTCTCTCTGTCCCTCCATCTGTGTCTCCCTCCCTCTGTGTCTCCCTCCCTCTGTGTCTTCCTCCCTCTGTGTCTTCCTCCCTCTGTGTCTCCCTCCCTCTGTGTCTCCCTCCCTCTGTGTCTCCCTCCCTCTGTGTCTCCCTCCCTCTGTGTCTCCCTCCCTCTGTGTCTCCCTCCCTCTGTCTCTCCCTCCCTCTGTCTCTCCCTCCCTCTGTCTCTCCCTCCCTCTGTCTCTCCCTCCCTCTGTCTCTCCCTCCCTCTGTCTCTCCCTCCCTCTGTCTCTCCCTCCCTCTGTCTCTCCCTCCCTCTGTCTCTCCCTCCCTCTGTCTCTCCCTCCCTCTGTCTCTCCCTCCCTCTGTCTCTCCCTCCCTCTGTCTCTCCCTCCCTCTGTCTCTCCCTCCCTCTGTCTCTCCCTCCCTCTGTCTCTCCCTCCCTCTGTCTCTCCCTCTCTCTGTCTTTCTCCCTCTCTCTGTCTTTCTCCCTCTCTCTGTCTTTCTCCCTCTTTGTCTCTCTCCGTCTTTGTCTCTCTCTGTCTCTGTCTCTGTCTCTGTCTCTGTCTCTCTCTCTGTCTCTGTCTCTCTCTCTGTCTCTCTGTTTCTGGCCCCCTCTCGCTCTGTCTCTCTGTCTTTGCGTCTCTGTCTCTCTCTCCCTCTCTCTGTCTCTTCCTCTCTCTGTCTCTCTTTCAGTCTCTCCCTCCCTCAATCTCTCCCTCTCTCTGTCTCTCCCTCTCTCCGTCTCTCCCTCTCTCCGTCTCTCCCTCTCTCTGTCTCTCCCTCTCTCTGTCTCTCCCTCTCTCTGTCTCTCCCTCTCCCTGCCTCTCCCTCTCTCTGTCTCTCCCTCTCTCTGCCTCTCCCTCTCTCTGCCTCTCCCTCTCTCTGTCTCTCCCTCTCTCTGTCTCTGTCTCTCTCTCTCCCTCTCTCTGTCTCTCCCTCTCTCCGTCTCTCCCTCTCTCAGTCTCTCCCTCTCTGTGTCTCTCCCTCTCTGTGTCTCTCCCTCTCTGTGTCTCTCCCTCTCTGTGTCTCTCCCTCTCTGTGTCTCTCCCTCTCTGTGTCTCTCCCTCTCTGTGTCTCTCCCTCTCTCTGCCTCTCCCTCTCTCTGCCTCTCCCTCTCTCTGTCTCTACTTCTCTCTGTGTCTCTGTCTCTCTCTGTGTCTCAGTCTCTCTCTCTCTCTGTCCCTCTGTCTCTGTCTCCCTCCCTCTGAGTCTCCCTCCCTCTGCGTCTCCCTCCCTCTGCGTCTCCCTCCCTCTGCGTCTCCCTCCCTCTGTGTCTCCCTCCCTCTGTGTCTCCCTCCCTCTGTGTCTCCCTCCCTCTGTGTCTCCCTCCCTCTGTGTCTCCCTCCCTCTGTGTCTCCCTCCCTCTGTGTCTCCCTCGCTCTGTGTCTCCCTCGCTCTGTGTCTCCCTCGCTCTGTGTCTCCCTCGCTCTGTGTCTCCCTCGCTCTGTGTCTCCCTCCCTCTGTGTCTCCCTCCCTCTGTGTCTCCCTCCCTCTGTGTCTCCCTCCCTCTGTGTCTCCCTCCCTCTGTGTCTCCCTCCCTCTCTGTCTCCCTCCCTCTCTGTGTGTCTCTCTCTCTCACTGTGTGTCTCTCTCTCTCAGTGTGTCTCTCTCTCTCACTGTGTGTCTCTCTCTCTCACTGTGTGTCTCTCTCTCACTGTGTGTCTCTCTCTCTCACTGTGTGTCTCTCTCTCTCACTGTGTCTCTCTCTGTCCCTCTCTCTTTCACTGTCTGTCTCTCTCCCACTCTCTCTCTCCCTCTCTCTGTCTCTCCCTCTCTCTGTCTCTCCCTCTCTCTGCCTCTCCCTCTCTCTGTCTCTCCCTCTCACTGTCTCTCCCTCTCTCTGTCTCTCCCTCTCTCTGTCTCTCCCTCTCTCTGTCTCTCCCTCTCTCTGTCTCTCCCTCTCTCTGTCTCTCCCTCTCTCTGTCTCTCCCTCTCTCTGTCTCTCCCTCTCTCTGTCTCTCCCTCTCTCTGTCTCTCCCTCTCTCTGTCCATCCCTCTCTCTGTCTCTCCCTCTCTCTGTCTCTCCCTCTCTCTGTCTCTCCCTCTCTCTGTCTCTCCCTCTCTCTGTCTCTCCCTCTCTCTGTCTCTCCCTCTCTCTGTGTCTCTGTCTCTCTCTCTCTGTCTCTCTCTTGGTCTGCCCCTCCTTCTCTCTGTCTCTCTCTGTCTCCCTCCCTCTGTCTCCCTCCCTCTGTCTCCCTCCCTCTGTGTCTCGATCCCTCTGTGTCTCGATCCCTCTGTGTCTCGATCCCTCTGTGTCTCGATCCCTCTGTGTCTCGATCCCTCTGTGTCTCCCACCCTCTGTGTCTCCCACCCTCTGTGTCTCCCACCCTCTGTGTCTCCCACCCTCTGTGTCTCCCACCCTCTGTGTCTCCCACCCTCTGTGTCTCCCACCCTCTGTGTCTCCCACCCTCTGTGTCTCCCTCCCTCTGTGTCTCCCTCCCTCTGTGTCTCCCTCCCTCTGTGTCTCCCACCCTCTGTGTCTCCCTCCCTCTGTGTCTCCTTCCCTCTGTGTCTCCCTCCCTCTGTGTCTCCCTCCCTCTGTGTCTCCCTCCCTCTGTGTCTCCCTCCCTCTGTGTCTCCCTCCCTCTGTGTCTCCCTCCCTCTGTGTCTCCCTCCGTCGGTGTCTCCCTCCCTCTGTGTCTCCCTCCCTCTGTGTCTCCGTCCCTCTGTGTCTCCGTCCCTCTGTGTCTCCGTCCCTCTGTGTCTCCGTCCCTCTGTGTCTCCCTCCCTCTGTGTCTCCTTCCCTCTGTCTCTCCCTCCCTCTGTCTCTCCCTCCCTCTGTCTCTCCCTCCCTCTGTCTCTCCCTCCCTCTGTCTCTCCCTCCCTCTGACTCTCCCTCCCTCCCTCTGTCTCTCCCTCCCTCTGTCTCTCCCTCCCTCTGTCTCTCCCTCCCTCTGTCTCTCCCTCCCTCTGTCTCTCCCTCCCTCTGTCTCTCCCTCCCTCTGTCTCTCCCTCCCTCTGTCTCTCCCTCCCTCTGTCTGTCCCTCCCTCTGTCTCTCCCTCCCTCTGTCTCTCCCTCCCTCTGTCTCTCCCTCCCTCTGTCTCTCCCTCCCTCTGTCTCTCCCTCCCTCTGTCTCTCCCTCCCTCTGTCTCTCCCTCCCTCTGTCTCTCCCTCCCTCTGTCTCTCCCTCCCTCTGTCTCTCCCTCCCTCTGTCTCTCCCTCCCTCTGTCTCTCCCTCCCTCTGTCTCTCCCTCCCTCTGTCTCTCCCTCCCTCTGTCTCTCCCTCCCTCTGTCTCTCCCTCCCTCTGTCTCTCCCTCCCTCTGTCTCTCCCTCCCTCTGTCTCTCCCTCCCTCTGTCTCTCCCTCCCTCTGTCTCTCCCTCCCTCTGTCTCTCCCTCCCTCTGTCTCTCCCTCCCTCTGTCTCTCCCTCCCTCTGTCTCTCCCTCTCTCTGTCTCTCCCTCTCTCTGTCTCTCTGTCTCTCCCTCTCTCTGTCTCTCCCTCTCTCTGTCTTTCTCCCTCTCTCTGTCTTTCTCCCTCTTTGTCTCTCTCTGTCTCTCTCCGTCTTTGTCTCTCTCTGTCTCTGTCTCTCTCTCTCTGTCTCTCTGTTTCTCTCTCTGTTTCTGGCCCCCTCTCGCTCTGTCTCTCTGTCTTTGCGTCTCTGTCTCTCTCTCCCTCTCTCTGTCTCTTCCTCTCTCTGTCTCTCTCTCAGTCTCTCCCTCTCTCAGTCTCTCCCTCCCTCAATCTCTCCCTCTCTCTGTCTCTCCCTCTCTCCGTCTCTCCCTCTCTCCGTCTCTCCCTCTCTCTGCCTCTCCCTCTCTCTGCCTCTCCCTCTCTCTGTCTCTACTTCTCTCTGTGTCTCTGTCTCTCTCTGTGTCTCAGTCTCTCTCTCTCTCTGTCCCTCTGTCTCTGTCTCCCTCCCTCTGTGTCTCCCATCCTCTGTGTCTCCCTCCCTCTGTGTCTCCCTCCCTCTGTGTCTCCCTCCCTCTGTGTCTCCCTCCCTCTGTGTCTCCCTCCCTCTGTGTCTCCCTCCCTCTGTGTCTCCCTCCCTCTGTGTCTCCCTCCCTCTGTGTCTCCCTCCCTCTGTGTCTCCCTCCCTCTGTGTCTCCCTCCCTCTGTGTCTCCCTCCCTCTGTGTCTCCCTCCCTCTGTGTCTCCCTCCCTCTGTGTCTCCCTCCCTCTGTGTCTCCCTCCCTCTGTGTCTCCCTCCCTCTGTGTCTCCCTCCCTCTGTGTCTCCCTCCCTCTGTGTCTCCCTCCCTCTGTGTCTCCCTCCCTCTCTGTCTCCCTCCCTCTCTGTCTCCCTCCCTCTCTGTCTCCCTCCCTCTGTGTCTCCCTCCCTCTGTGTCTCCCTCCCTCTCTGTCTCCCTCTCTCTCACTGTGTCTCTCTCTGTCCCTCTCTCTTTCACTGTCTGTCTCTCTCCCACTCTCTCTCTCCCTCTCTCTGCCTCTCCCTCTCTCTGCCTCTCCCTCTCTCTGCCTCTCCCTCTCTCTGCCTCTCCCTCTCTCTGTCTCTCCCTCTCTCTGTCTCTCCCTCTCTCTGTCTCTCCCTCTCTCTGTCTCTCCCTCTCTCTGTCTCTCCCTCTCTCTGTCTCTCCCTCTCTCTGTCTCTCCCTCTCTCTGTCTCTCCCTCTCTCTGTGTCTCTGTCTCTCTCTGTGTCTCTGTCTCTCTCTCTGTCTCTGTCTCTCTCTCTGTCTCTCTCTTGGTCTGCCCCTCCCTCTCTCTCTCTCTCTCTGTCCCTCTGTCTCTGTCTCTCCCTCCGTCTTTGTCTCCCTCCGTCTTTGTCTCTCTCCGTCTTTGTCTCTCTCCGTCTTTGTCTCTCTCCGTCTTTGTCTCTCTCCGTCTTTGTCTCTCTCCGTCTTTGTCGCTCTGTCTCTCTCTGTCTCTGTCTCTCTCTCCGTGTCTCTGTTTCTCTCTCTCTTTCTGGCCCCCTCTCGCTCTGTCTCTCTCTCTTTGCGTCTCTGTCTCTCTCTGTTTCTCTCTCTCTGTCTCTGTCTCTCTCTCTCACTGTGTGTGTCTCTCTCTCTCACTGTGTGTGTCTCTCTCTCTCTCTGTCTCGTTCTCTCTGTCTCTCTCTCTCTCTCTCTGTCTCTCCCTCTCTCTCTCGCTGCCTCTCTCTCTCTGTCTCACTCTCTGTCTGTCTCTCTCTCTCTCTTTCTGTCACTCTCTCTGTGTCCCTCTCCCTCTGCCACTCTTTCTCTCTGTCTCTCTCTTTCTCTCTGTTCCCTCTCTGTGTCTCCCTCTCTGTGTCTCCCTCTCTGTGTCTCCCTCTCTGTGTCTCCCTCTCTGTGTCTCCCTCTCTGTGTCTCCCTCTCTGTGTCTCCCTCTCTGGGTGTCTCCCTCTCTGGGTGTCTCCCTCTCTGTGTGTCTCCCTCTCTGTGTGTCTCCCTCTCTGTGCGTCTCCCTCTCTGTGCGTCTCCCTCTCTGTGCGTCTCCCTCTCTGTGCGTCTCCCTCTCTGTGCGTCTCCCTCTCTGTGCGTCTCCCTCTCTGTGCGTCTCCCTCTCTGTGCGTCTCCCTCTCTGTGCGTCTCCCTCTCTGTGCGTCTCCCTCTCTGTGCGTCTCCCTCTCTGTGCGTCTCCCTCTCTGTGCGTCTCCCTCTCTGTGCGTCTCCCTCTCTGTGCGTCTCCCTCTCTGTGCGTCTCCCTCTCTGTGCGTCTCCCTCTCTGTGCGTCTCCCTCTCTCTGTGTCTCCCTCTCTGTGTGTCTCCCTCTCTGTGTCTCCCTCTCTGTGTGTCTCCCTCTCTGTGTGTCTCCCTCTCTGTGTGTCTCCCTCTCTGTGTCTCCCTCTCTGTGTCTCCCTCTCTGTGTCTCCCTCTCTGTGTCTCCCTCTCTGTGTCTCCCTCTCTGTGTGTCTCCCCCTCTCTGTTTCTCCCTCTCTGTTTGTCTCCCTCTCTGTGTCTCCCTCTCTGTGTCTCCCTCTCTGTGTCTCCCTCTCTGTGTCTCCCTCTCTGTGTCTCCCTCTCTGTGTCTCCCTCTCTCTGTTTGTCTCCCTCTCTGTGTGTCTCCCTCTCTCTGTGTGTCTCCCTCTCTCTGTGTGTCTCCCTCTCTCTGTGTGTCTCCCTCTCTCTGTGTGTCTCCCTCTCTCTGTGTGTCTCCCTCTCTGTGTGTCTCCCTCTCTGTGTGTCTCCCTCTCTGTGTGTCTCCCTCTCTGTGTGTCTCCCTCTCTGTGTGTCTCCCTCTCTGTGTGTCTCCCTCTCTCTGTCTCTCCCTCTCTCTGTCTCTCCCTCTCTGTGTCTCTCCCTCTCTGTGTCTCTCCCTCTCTGTGTCTCTCCCTCTCTGTGTCTCTCCCTCTCTCTGTCTCTCCCTCTCTGTGTCTCTCCCTCTCTGTGTCTCTCCCTCTCTGTGTCTCTCCCTCTCTGTGTCTCTCCCTCTCTGTGTCTCTCCCTCTCTGTGTCTCTCCCTCTCTGTGTCTCTCCCTCTCTGTGTCTCTCCCTCTCTGTGTCTCTCCCTCTCTGTGTCTCTCCCTCTCTGTGTGTCTCCCTCTCTCTGTGTGTCTCCCTCTCTCTGTGTGTCTCCCTCTCTCTGTGTGTCTCCCTCTCTCTGTGTGTCTCCCTCTCTCTGTGTGTCTCCCTCTCTCTGTGTGTCTCCCTCTCTCTGTGTGTTTCCCTCTCTGTGTGTTTCCCTCTCTGTGTGTCTCCCACTCTGTGTGTCTCCCTCTCTGTGTGTCTCCCTCTCTGTGTGTCCCCCTCAGAGTGTGTCTCCCTCAGAGTGTGTCTCCCTCAGAGTGTGTCTCCCTCAGAGTGTGTCTCCCTCAGAGTGTGTCTCCCTCAGAGTGTGTCTCCCTCAGAGTGTGTCTCCCTCAGAGTGTGTCTCCCTCAGAGTGTGTCTCCCTCAGAGTGTGTCTCCCTCTCTGTGTGTCTCCCTCTCTGTGTGTCTCCCTCTCTGTGTCTCGCTCTCTGTGTGTCTCCCTCTCTGTGTCTCTCCCTCTCTGTGTCTCTCCCTCTCTGTGTCTCTCCCTCTCTGTGTCTCTCCCTCTCTGTGTCTCTCCCTCTCTGTGTCTCTCCCTCTCTGTGTCTCTCCCTCTCTGTGTCTCTCCCTCTCTGTGTCTCTCCCTCTCTCTGTCTCTCCCTTTCTCTGTCTCTCCCTCTCTCTGCCTCTGTCTCTCTCTCTGTCTCTGTCTCTCTCTCTGTCTCTGTCTCTCTCTCTGTCTCTCTCTTGGTCTGTCCCTCTCTCTCTCTCTCTGTCCCTCTCTCTCTCTGTCCCTCTGTCTCCCTCCCTCTGTGTCTCCCTCCCTCTGTGTCTCCCTCCCTCTGTGTCTCCCTCCCTCTGTGTCTCCCTCCCTCTGTGTCTCCCTCCCTCTGTGTCTCCCTCCCTCTGTGTCTCCCTCCCTCTGTGTCTCCCTCCCTCTGTGTCTCCCTCCCTCTGTGTCTCCCTCCCTCTGTGTCTCCCTCCCTCTGTGTCTCCCGCCCTCTGTGTCTCCCGCCCTCTGTGTCTCCCGCCCTCTGTGTCTCCCGCCCTCTGTGTCTCCCGCCCTCTGTGTCTCCCGCCCTCTGTGTCTCCCGCCCTCTGTGTCTCCCGCCCTCTGTGTCTCCCGCCCTCTGTGTCTCCCGCCCTCTGTGTCTCCCGCCCTCTGTGTCTCCCGCCCTCTGTGTCTCCCGCCCTCTGTGTCTCCCGCCCTCTGTGTCTCCCGCCCTCTGTGTCTCCCGCCCTCTGTGTCTCTCGCCCTCTGTGTCTCTCGCCCTCTGTGTCTCTCGCCCTCTGTGTCCCCCTCCCTCTGTGTCCCCCTCCCTCTCTGTCCCCCTCCCTCTCTGTCCCCCTCTCTCTCTGTCTCTCTCCGTCTTTGTCTCTCTCCGTCTTTGTCTCTCTCCGTCTTTGTCTCTCTCCGTCTTTGTCTCTCTCCGTCTTTGTCTCTCTCCGTCTTTGTCTCTCTCCGTCTTTGTCTCTCTCCGTCTCTGTCTCTCTCCGTCTCTGTCTCTCTGTCTCTCTGTTTCTCTCTCTGTCTCTCTGTTTCTCTCTCTCTTTCTGGCCCCCTCTCGCTCTGTCTCTCTCTCTTTGCGTCACTGTCTCTCTCTGTCTCTCTCTGTCTGTCTCTGTCTGTCTCTCTGTATCTGTCTCTCCCTCTCTCCGTCTTTCCCTCTTTCTCTGTCTCTCCCTCTCTCTGTGTCTCCCTCTCTCTGTGTCTCTATCTCTCTCACTGTCTCTCTCTTGGTCCGTCCCTCTCTCTCTCTCTCTCTCTGTCCCTCTCTCTCTCTGTCCCTCTGTCTCTCTCTCCCTCCCTCTGCGTCTCCCTCCCTCTGTGTCTCCCTCCCTCTGTGTCTCCCTCCCTCTGTGTCTCCCTCCCTCTGTGTCTCCCTCCCTCTCTGTCTCCCTCCCTCTCTGTCTCCCTCCCTCTGTGTCTCCCTCCCTCTGTGTCTCCCTCCCTCTGTGTCTCCCTCCCTCTGTGTCTCCCTCCCTCTGTGTCTCCCTCCCTCTGTGTCTCCCTCCCTCTGTGTCTCACTCCCTCTGTGTCTCACTCCCTCTGTGTCTCACTCCCTCTGTGTCTCACTCCCTCTGTGTCTCACTCCCTCTGTGTCTCACTCCCTCTGTGTCTCACTCCCTCTGTGTCTCACTCCCTCTGTGTCTCACTCCCTCTGTGTCTCACTCTCTCTCTGTCTCTCTCCGTCTTTGTCTCTCTCTGTCTCTCTCCGTCTCTCTCCGTCTTTGTCTCTCTCTGTCTTTGTCTCTCTCCGTCTTTGTCTCTCTCCGTCTTTGTCTCTCTGTTTCTCTCTCTCTTTCTGGCCCCCTCTCGCTCTGTCTCTCTCTCTTTGTGTTTCTGTCTCTCTCTGTTTCTCTCTGTTTCTCTCTGTCTGTCTCTGTCTATCTCTCGCTCTGTCTCTGTCTCTCTCTCTCTCATTGTGTGTCTCTCTCTCTCACTGTGTCTCTCTCTGTCCCTCTCTCTTTCTCTGTCTGTCTCTTTCCAACTCTCTCTCTCTCTGTCTCTCTCTCTCTCTGTCTGTCTCTCTCTCTCTCTGTGTCTCTCTCTCTCACTGTGTCACTCTGTCTCTGTCGCGCTCTATCTCTGTCTTCCACTCTGTGTCTCTCTGTCTGTCGCTCTCTCTCTCTCTCTCTCTATCTCCCTCTCTCTCATTCTATCTTTCTCTCTCTCTCTGTCTCTCTCTGTCTCGTTCTCTCTGTCTCTCTCTCTCTGTCTCTCTCTCTCTGACTCACTCTCTGTCTGTCTGTCTCTCTCTCTGTGTCCCTCTCCCTCTGTCACTCTTTCTCTCTGTCTCTCTCTTTCTATGTGTCCCTCTCTGTGTCTCCCTCTCCCTGTGTCTCCCTCTCCCTGTGTCTCCCTCTCCCTGTGTCTCCCTCTCCCTGTGTCTCCCTCTCCCTGTGTCTCCCTCTCCCTGTGTCTCCCTCTCCCTGTGTCTCACTCTCCCTGTGTCTCACTCTCCCTGTGTCTCACTCTCCCTGTGTCTCACTCTCCCTGTGTCTCACTCTCCCTGTGTCTCACTCTCCCTGTCTCTCCCTCTCCCTGTCTCTCCCTCTCCCTGTCTCTCCCTCTCCCTGTCTCTCCCTCTCCCTGTCTCTCCCTCTCTCTGTCTCTCCCTCTCTCTGTCTCTCCCTCTCTCTGTCTCTCCCTCTCTCTGTCTCTCCCTCTCTCTGTCTCTCCCTCTCTCTGTCTCTCCCTCTCTCTGTCTCTCCCTCTCTCTGTCTCTCCCTCTCTCTGTCTCTCCCTCTCTCTGTCTCTCCCTCTCTCTGTCTCCCTCTCTCTCTGTCTCCCTCTCTCTCTGTCTCCCTCTCTCTCTGTCTCCCTCTCTCTCTGTCTCCCTCTCTCTCTGTCTCCCTCTCTCTCTGTCTCCCTCTCTTTCTGTCTCCCTCTCTCTCTGTCTCCCTCTCTCTCTGTCTCCCTCTCTCTCTGTCTCCCTCTCTCTCTGTCTCCCTCTCTCTCTGTCTCCCTCTCTCTCTGTCTCCCTCTCTCTCTGTCTCCCTCTCTCTCTGTCTCCCTCTCTCTCTGTCCCCCTCTCTCTCTGTCTCCCTCTCTCTCTGTCTCCCTCTCTCTCTGTCTCCCTCTCTCTCTGTCTCCCTCTCTCTCTGTCTCCCTCTCTCTGTCTTTCTCCCTCTTTGTCTCTCTCCGTCTTTGTCTCTCTCCCTCTCTGTCTCTCTCCGTCTCTGTCTCTCTCCGTCTCTGTCTCTCTCCGTCTCTGTCTCTCTCCGTCTCTGTCTCTCTCCGTCTCTGTCTCTCTCCGTCTCTGTCTCTCTCCGTCTCTGTCTCTCTCCGTCTCTGTCTCTCTCCGTCTCTGTCTCTCTCCGTCTTTGTCTCTCTCCGTCTCTGTCTCTCTCCGTCTCTGTCTCTGTCTCTCTCTCTCTGCCTCTCTGTTTTTCTCTCTCTGTCTCTCTGGTTTTCTCTCTCTTTCTGGCCCCCTCTCGCTCTGTCTCTCTGTCTTTGCGTCTCTGTCTCTCTCTCCCTCTCTCTGTCTCTTCCTCTCTCAGTCTCTCCCTCTCTCAGTCTCTCCCTCCCTCAGTCTCTCCCTCCCTCAGTCTCTCCCTCCCTCAGTCTCTCCCTCTCTCTGTCTCTCCCTCTCTCTGTCTCTCCCTCTCTCTGTCTCTCCCTCTCTCTGTCTCTCCCTCTCTCTGTCTCTCCCTCTCTCTGTCTCTCCCTCTCTCTGTCTCTCCCTCTCTCTGTCTCTCCCTCTCTCTGTCTCTCCCTCTCTCTGTCTCTCCCTCTCTCTGTCTCTCCCTCACTCTGTCTCTCCCTCTCTCTGCCTCTCCCTCTCTCTGCCTCTCCCTCTCTCTGTCTCTCCCTCTCTCTGTGTCTCTGTCTCTCTCACTGTCTCTCTCTTGGTCTGTCCCTCTCTCTCTCTCTCTCTGTCCCTCTCTCTCTCTGTGTCTCTGTCTCCCTCCCTCTGTGTCTCCCTCCCTCTGTGTCTCCCTCCCTCTGTGTCTCCCTCCCTCTGTGTCTCCCTCCCTCTGTGTCTCCCTCCCTCTGTGTCTCCCTCCCTGTGTGTCTCCCTCCCTGTGTGTCTCCCTCCCTGTGTGTCTCCCTCCCTGTGTGTCTCCCTCCCTGTGTGTCTCCCTCCCTGTGTGTCTCCCTCCCTCTGTGTCTCCCTCCCTCTGTGTCTCCCTCCCTCTGTCTCTCCCTCCCTCTGTCTCTCCCTCTCTCTGTGTCTCTGTCTCTCTCACTGTCTCTCTCTTGGTCTGTCCCTCTCTCTCTCTCTCTCTGTCCCTCTCTCTCTCTGTGTCTCTGTCTCCCTCCCTCTGTGTCTCCCTCCCTCTGTGTCTCCCTCCCTCTGTGTCTCCCTCCCTCTGTGTCTCCCTCCCTCTGTGTCTCCCTCCCTCTGTGTCTCCCTCCCTCTGTGTCTCCCTCCCTGTGTGTCTCCCTCCCTGTGTGTCTCCCTCCCTGTGTGTCTCCCTCCCTGTGTGTCTCCCTCCCTCTGTGTCTCCCTCTCCCTGTGTCTCCCTCTCCCTGTGTCTCCCTCTCCCTGTGTCTCCCTCTCCCTGTGTCTCCCTCTCCCTGTGTCTCACTCTCCCTGTGTCTCACTCTCCCTGTGTCTCACTCTCCCTGTGTCTCACTCTCCCTGTGTCTCACTCTCCCTGTGTCTCACTCTCCCTGTGTCTCACTCTCCCTGTGTCTCACTCTCCCTGTGTCTCACTCTCCCTGTGTCTCACTCTCCCTGTGTCTCACTCTCCCTGTCTCTCCCTCTCCCTGTCTCTCCCTCTCCCTGTCTCTCCCTCTCCCTGTCTCTCCCTCTCCCTGTCTCTCCCTCTCCCTGTCTCTCCCTCTCCCTGTCTCTCCCTCTCTCTGTCTCTCCCTCTCTCTGTCTCTCCCTCTCGCTGTCTCTCCCTCTCTCTGTCTCTCCCTCTCTCTGTCTCTCCCTCTCTCTGTCTCTCCCTCTCTCTGTCTCTCCCTCTCTCTGTCTCTCCCTCTCTCTGTCTCTCCCTCTCTCTCTCTGTCTCTCTCTCTCTCTGTCTCTCTCTTTCTGTGTGTCTCCCTCTCTGCGTCTCTCCCTCTCTGCGTCTCTCCCTCTCTGCGTCTCTCCCTCTCTGCGTCTCTCCCTCTCTGCGTCTCTCCCTCTCTGCGTCTCTCCCTCTCTGAGTCTCTCCCTCTCTGCGTCTCTCCCTCTCTGCGTCTCTCCCTCTCTGCGTCTCTCCCTCTCTGCGTCTCTCCCTCTCTCCGTCTCTCCCTCTCTCCGTCTCTCCCTCTCTCCGTCTCTCTCTGTCTCTCCCTCTCTCTGTCTCTCCCTCTCTCTGTCTCTCCCTCTCTCTGTCTCTCCCTCTCTCTGTCTCTCCCTCTCTCTGTCTCTCCCTCTCTCTGTCTCTCCCTCTCTCTGTCTCTCCCTCTCTCTGTCTCTCCCTCTCTCTGTCTCCCTCTCTCTCTGTCTCCCTCTCTCTCTGTCTCCCTCTCTCTCTGTCTCCCTCTCTCTCTGTCTCCCTCTCTCTCTGTCTCCCTCTCTCTCTGTCTCCCTCTCTCTCTGTCTCCCTCTCTCTCTGTCTCCCTCTCTCTCTGTCTCCCTCTCTCTCTGTCTCCCTCTCTCTCTGTCTCCCTCTCTCTCTGTCTCCCTCTCTCTCTGTCTCCCTCTCTCTCTGTCTCCCTCTCTCTCTGTCTCCCTCTCTCTCTGTCTCCCTCTCTCTCTGTCTCCCTCTCTCTCTGTCCCCCTCTCTCTCTGTCTCCCTCTCTCTCTGTCTCCCTCTCTCTCTGTCTCCCTCTCTCTCTGTCTCCCTCTCTCTCTGTCTCCCTCTCTCTGTCTTTCTCCCTCTTTGTCTCTCTCCGTCTTTGTCTCTCTCCCTCTCTGTCTCTCTCCGTCTCTGTCTCTCTCCGTCTCTGTCTCTCTCCGTCTCTGTCTCTCTCCGTCTCTGTCTCTCTCCGTCTCTGTCTCTCTCCGTCTCTGTCTCTCTCCGTCTCTGTCTCTCTCCGTCTCTGTCTCTCTCCGTCTCTGTCTCTCTCCGTCTCTGTCTCTCTCCGTCTCTGTCTCTCTCCGTCTCTGTCTCTCTCCGTCTTTGTCTCTCTCCGTCTCTGTCTCTCTCCGTCTCTGTCTCTGTCTCTCTCTCTCTGCCTCTCTGTTTTTCTCTCTCTGTCTCTCTGGTTTTCTCTCTCTTTCTGGCCCCCTCTCGCTCTGTCTCTCTGTCTTTGCGTCTCTGTCTCTCTCTCCCTCTCTCTGTCTCTTCCTCTCTCAGTCTCTCCCTCTCTCAGTCTCTCCCTCCCTCAGTCTCTCCCTCCCTCAGTATCTCCCTCCCTCAGTCTCTCCCTCTCTCTGTCTCTCCCTCTCTCTGTCTCTCCCTCTCTCTGTCTCTCCCTCTCTCTGTCTCTCCCTCTCTCTGTCTCTCCCTCTCTCTGTCTCTCCCTCTCTCTGTCTCCCTCTCTCTCTGTCTCCCTCTCTCTCTGTCTCCCTCTCTCTCTGTCTCCCTCTCTCTCTGTCTCCCTCTCTCTCTGTCTCCCTCTCTCTCTGTCTCCCTCTCTCTCTGTCTCCCTCTCTCTCTGTCTCCCTCTCTCTCTGTCTCCCTCTCTCTCTGTCTCCCTCTCTCTCTGTCTCCCTCTCTCTCTGTCTCCCTCTCTCTCTGTCTCCCTCTCTCTCTGTCTCCCTCTCTCTCTGTCTCCCTCTCTCTCTGTCTCCCTCTCTCTCTGTCCCCCTCTCTCTCTGTCTCCCTCTCTCTCTGTCTCCCTCTCTCTCTGTCTCCCTCTCTCTCTGTCTCCCTCTCTCTCTGTCTCCCTCCCTCTTTGTCTCTCTCCGTCTTTGTCTCTCTCCCTCTCTGTCTCTCTCCGTCTCTGTCTCTCTCCGTCTCTGTCTCTCTCCGTCTCTGTCTCTCTCCGTCTCTGTCTCTCTCCGTCTCTGTCTCTCTCCGTCTCTGTCTCTGTCTCTCTCTCTCTGCCTCTCTGTTTTTCTCTCTCTGTCTCTCTGGTTTTCTCTCTCTTTCTGGCCCCCTCTCGCTCTGTCTCTCTGTCTTTGCGTCTCTGTCTCTCTCTCCCTCTCTCTGTCTCTTCCTCTCTCAGTCTCTCCCTCTCTCAGTCTCTCCCTCCCTCAGTCTCTCCCTCCCTCAGTCTCTCCCTCCCTCAGTCTCTCCCTCTCTCTGTCTCTCCCTCTCTCTGTCTCTCCCTCTCTCTGTCTCTCCCTCTCTCTGTCTCTCCCTCTCTCTGTCTCTCCCTCTCTCTGTCTCTCCCTCTCTCTGTCTCTCCCTCTCTCTGTCTCTCCCTCACTCTGTCTCTCCCTCTCTCTGCCTCTCCCTCTCTCTGCCTCTCCCTCTCTCTGTCTCTCCCTCTCTCTGTGTCTCTGTCTCTCTCACTGTCTCTCTCTTGGTCTGTCCCTCTCTCTCTCTCTCTCTGTCCCTCTCTCTCTCTGTGTCTCTGTCTCCCTCCCTCTGTGTCTCCCTCCCTCTGTGTCTCCCTCCCTCTGTGTCTCCCTCCCTCTGTGTCTCCCTCCCTCTGTGTCTCCCTCCCTCTGTGTCTCCCTCCCTGTGTGTCTCCCTCCCTGTGTGTCTCCCTCCCTGTGTGTCTCCCTCCCTGTGTGTCTCCCTCCCTCTGTGTCTCCCTCCCTCTGTGTCTCCCTCCCTCTGTCTCTCCCTCCCTCTGTCTCTCCCTCCCTCTGTCTCTCCCTCCCTCTGTCTCTCCCTCCCTCTGTCTCTCCCTCCCTCTGTCTCTCCCTCCCTCTGTCTCTCCCTCCCTCTGTCTCTCCCTCCCTCTGTCTCTCCCTCCCTCTGTCTCTCCCTCCCTCTGTCTCTCCCTCCCTCTGTCTCTCCCTCCCTCTGTCTCTCCCTCCCTCTGTCTCTCCCTCCCTCTGTCTCTCCCTCCCTCTGTCTCTCCCTCACTCTGTCTCTCCCTCTCTCTGCCTCTCCCTCTCTCTGCCTCTCCCTCTCTCTGCCTCTCCCTCTCTCTGCGTCTCTGTCTCTCTCACTGTCTCTCTCTTGGTCTGTCCCTCTCTCTCTCTCTCTCTCTGTCCCTCTCTCTCTCTGTGTCTCTGTCTCCCTCCCTCTGTGTCTCCCTCCCTCTGTGTCTCCCTCCCTCTGTGTCTCCCTCCCTCTGTGTCTCCCTCCCTCTGTGTCTCCCTCCCTCTGTGTCTCCCTCCCTCTGTGTCTCCCTCCCTCTGTGTCTCCCTCCCTCTGTGTCTCCCTCCCTCTGTGTCTCCCTCCCTCTGTGTCTCCCTCCCTCTCTGTCTCCCTCCCTCTCTGTCTCCCTCCCTCTCTGTCTCCCTCCCTCTCTGTCTCCCTCCCTCTCTGTCTCCCTCCCTCTCTGTCTCCCTCTCTCTCTGTCTCTCTCCGTCTTTGTCTCTCTCTGTCTCTCTCCGTCTTTGTCTCTCTCCGTTTTTGTCTCTCTCCGTTTTTGTCTCTCTCCGTCTTTGTCTCTCTCTCTCTCTGTCTCTCTCTATCTCTGTCTGTCTGTTTCTCTCTCTCTTTCTGGCCCCCTCTCGCTCTGTCTCTCTCTCTTTGCGGCTCTGTCTCTCTCTGTCTGTCTCTGTCGGTCTCTCTCTCTGTATCTGTCTCTCTCTCTCTCAATGTGTCTCTCTCTGTCCCTCTCTCTTTCTCTCTCTCTCTCTCTGTCTCTCTCTCTCTCTCTTTGTGTGTGTCTCTCTCTCTCTCTGTGTCACTCTGTCTCTGTCGCGCTCTATCTCTGTCTCCCTCTCTGTGTCTCTCTGTCTGTCTCTCTCTCTCTCCCTCTCTCTATCTCGCTCTCTCTCTTTCTCGCTCTATCTTTCTCGTTCTCTCTGTCTCTCTCTCTGTCTCTCTCTCTCTGTCTCACTCTGTCTGTCTGTCTGTCTCTCTCTCTGTCTGTCTCTCTCTCTGTGTCCCTCTCCCTCTGTCACTATTTCTCTCTGTCACTCTTTCTCTCTGTCTCTCTCTTTCTGTGTGTCTCTCTCTCTGTGTCTCCCTCTCTCTGTGTCTCCCTTGTCTCTTTCTGTATCTGTGTTCCTCTCTCTGTATTTTTGTGTGTCTCTGTCTCTGTATGTTTGTGTCTCTCTCACTCTGTATCTTTGTGTGTCTCTCTCTCTGTATCTTTGTGTCTCTCTCTGTAGTTGTGTGTCAGGGGAGCCCGAAACGCTACAGAAACAGGAGACAGGTTTGAAAATGGAGGAGTGTTTCTTATCCATCTATAACAATAATCCACTCTGACAGCAGTTCCATTTCACACTCTCTGCTCAGTCCTGTGTTGGGGGGGGGGGGTGTTTAGTGTGGGATCAGTGTTTGCTTTCCTCAAACCGCAGTGATATTCCCAACAAGGGCAAGAGGTTTCAGTGTTTAAAAATGTAAAGATTTCAGAACAAAACCAGACAGAGAGTGATGAGGCCTCACACCTTCAATGTAGTGAATCCCCCAATCTTTCCTTTTGTATATTGTTTCCTTCCTCTGTCTGAAGTATTGGAGACGTCGACATCACTGAAACAATACAATCTCTCGGGACAATCACTGTAAACAGCTTCTGGAAACAAATTGACACTTTAATCACCCAAAAAGCTGAATGTCCATTCAAACACCTCCCTCCCCATATCCTTGTAAATGCAAAGATAACTCCCATTTCCCCAAAGCAGGAAGATGTGAAATGGAATCATCTTAACCTCTCTATCAAAGATAGAAAGTTTCTTTTCTGTAAAGTTTATTTATTAGTGTCACAAGTAGGCTTACATTAACAATGCAATGAAGTTAGTGTGAAAATTCCCTAGTCGCCTGTTCGGGTACACTGAGGGAGGATGTAGCATGGCCAATGCACCCTAACCAACACGTCTTTCAGACTGTGGGAGGAAACCAGAGCACTCGGAGGAAACCCACGCAGACACGGGGAGAACGTGCAGACTCCACACAGACAGTGACCCAAGCCGGGAATCGAACCTGGGTCCCTGGCGGTGTGTGGTAATTGTGCTAACCACTATGCCACCGTGCCAGCATCTATACATAGACACACATAGATATATGGAGACACACACACAGATATGCTGCGATATATACAGAGGCAGATATTCTCAGATACTCAGAAATATATAGAAAGACACACAGACAGGCACCCACAAATACACAGGGAGAGGGAGAGAGAGAAACACAGTAAGACAGATAGATACATAGAAAGACTAACACACACATATAGATGTACAGACCAACATACAGAGAGAGGGGGTGATGGAGGGTGAGGAGAGAAGGTAGAGAGACAGACGGAGGGAGAGGGTAAGTGACGAAGGGAGAGAGACAGCAAAACAGATGCACAGATATATTCAGAAAGAGAGTGAGTGACAGAGACACACACACAGATCTATTCAGAGAGCGTCAGAGAGATAGAGAGACACACACGAACATACAAAGAGATATAAAGAGAGAGAGACAGGATGATGTGTAGGTTAGGTGGATTGCCATGCTAAATTGCCCTTAAGAGTCCAAAAATGCGAAGCTTGGGTGAATTGGCCATGCTAAATCGCCCCTTAATGTCCAAATATCTGCTTGTTAGGTGGATTGGCCATGCTAAATTGCCCCTTGAGATTCAACGGTGTGCGTGTTGGGTGGATTGGCCATGTTAAGTTGTTCCCTGGTGTCCAATGATGAGTAGGTTAGGTGGATTACCCATGGTAAATTGCCCCTTAGTGTCCAAAAATGTGAAGATTTGGTGAATTGACCATGCTACGTTGCCACTTAGTGCCCAAAGATGAATAGGTTAGGTGGATTGGCCGTGCTAAGTTGACACTTAGTATGGAAGTTTCCCATCCCGCCCACCTTGGGAATTGTAACAGGCAGGGCAGGACCATGCAAAGGTCTCTCATAGAATCCCTGCAGTGCAGAAGGAGGCCATTCCGCCCATCGAGTCTGCACTGTCTCTCTGAAAGAACAGCCTACCCAGGCCCTCCCCTCCACCCTATCCTGTCCCCTCCACCTTATCCCCATAAGCCCGTGTATTCACCATGACTAAATCACCTAAGGCACTGATTAGACTAGGGACAGTCAGCATGGCTTTGTGAGTGGAAAATCATGTCCCACAAATTTAATTGAGTTTTTTGAAGGGGAAACCAAGAAGGTAGATGAGGGCAGTGCAGTTGCTGTTGTCGGCATGGACTTTAGAAAGGCCTTTGACAAGGTACCGCATGGTAGGTTGTTGCATAAAAATAAATCTCACGGGATCCAGGGTGAGGTATCTAAATGGATACAAAATTGGCTTCTTGACAGAAGCCAGAGGGTGGTTGTAGAGGGTTGTTTTTCAAACTGGGGGCCTGTGATCAGCAGTGTGCCTCAGTGATCAGTGCTGGGCCCATTGTTATTTGTCATTTATATTAATGATTTGGATGAGAATATAGGGGGCATGGTTAGTAGGTTTGCAGACTACACCAAGATTGGTGGCATAGTGGACAGTGAAGAAAGTTATCTCCAATTGCTGGAAAGAGTGGAGGCCCAAAGAGACTTGGGGCGGTCACGTCAACATAGAAAATAGGAGGAGGAAGAGGCCATTCAGCCCTTCGAGCCTGACCCACCATTCAACACTATCATGGCCGATCCTCTGTCTCAATGCCATACCCCAGCGCTCTCCCCATACACCTCGACACCTTTAGAGTCTAGAAATCTATCTGTTTCCTTCTTAAATATATTCAGTGACTTGGTCTCCACGGCTTTCTGTGGGAGAGAATT
Organism: Mustelus asterias; assembly: GCF_964213995.1. Classification (NCBI taxonomy): domain Eukaryota; kingdom Metazoa; phylum Chordata; class Chondrichthyes; order Carcharhiniformes; family Triakidae; genus Mustelus; species Mustelus asterias. Next base: position 216,742 of record NW_027590621.1, read on the forward strand.
CCACAGGTTCACCACCCTCTGAGTGAAGAGGTTTCCCCTCATCTCAGTCCCAAATGGCCTCCCCCGTATCCTGAGACTGTGACCCCTTGTTCCAGACACCCCCAGCCGGAGGAAACAATATCCCTGTATCCAGCCTGTCCAGCACTGTCAGAATTTTATACCTTTCAATTAGATCCCCGCTCACTCTTCGACATTCCAGTGAATACAGGCCCAGCCGACCCAATCTCCCCTCAGACATCAATGCTGCCATCCCAGGAATCAGTCTGGTGAACATTCACTGCTCTCCCTCTGTGGCAAGTACATCCTTCCTCAGATAAGGAGAGGAACACTGGACACAAGACTCCAGGTGTGGTCTCACCGAGGCCCTGTCCAGCTGCAGTAAGACATCCTTGCTCTTCTACTCGAACCCTCTTGCAATGAAGGACAACATGGGTGGTACAGTGGTTAGCTCTGCTGCCTCACAGTGCAACGGACCTGGGTTCAATTTTGGTATCGGGTGACTGTCTGTGTGGAGTTTGCACGTTCTCCCCATGTCTGCGTGGGTTTCCTCCGGGTGCTCCGGTTTCCTCCCACGCTCCAAAGATGTGCGCGTTAGGTTGATTGGCCATGATAAATTGCCCCTTAACGCCAGGGGGATTAGGATATTGTGAGTGAGACTGTGGGAGTGTTATCTATCTGTGTGTGTGTGTGTCTGTGTGGGAGACTGTGCGTGTATCTGTGTGTGTGTGTGTGTGTGCATCACTGCGTTTGTTGTCAGTGAGTTTGTGTGTGTTTCACTATCTTCCTGTCTCTCAGTCCCCCAGTCCCAGAATCTGCTTCTCTTTACACAGATGCTGCCTGTCCTGCTCAGTATTTCTGCATTGACTATTTCACAATCTGAGGAGTTGTGAATGGTGCGATCATCAGCGAACATCTCACCTATGGAGGGAAGGTCAGTGATGGAGCAGCTGAAGATGGTTGGGGCCTCGGACACTCACCCTGAGGAACTCCTGCAGTGATGTCCCGGGACTGAGAGGATCGGCTTTGAGATAATCGGCACATTGGGGGAAAGCTTGGAAAGCAGAGGATGCTGATTTAAGGTAAATGGCGACAGCGGCAACATGAGGCAATATCTGTGGCTTTGGAGTGATCCTTGTTGTACCCCACTATTAGCTGCTTGCCCACCTGAATATCTCACTGTTACTCTCTGCATTACTATCTCATCCCTATCTCTCAGTGACTCTGCCTCTCTCCATCTCTCCGGGGAAATTATAATGGGGAGCAAAGAAATGGCAGAAGAATTGAACATGTACTTTGGTTCTGTCTTCACAAAAGAGGCACAGATCACCTGGCAGAAATGTTAGGGATCCAATGGTTTAGTGAGAGTGCGGAATTGAATTGAAGGAAATCAGTATTAGTAAGAAAATGGTGCTGGGGGAATGAATGGGGTTAAAGGCTGACAAAGCCCCAGGGCCTGATAATCTACATCCCAGAGTATTAAAGGAAGCGGCGCTGGAAATATTGGATGCATTGCTGGTCATCTTCCAAAATTCTATAGACTCTGGAGCAGTTCCTACAGATTGGGGGGTGGCAAATGTAACCCCACTATTTAAAATCATCTTTTCACTTGCGTGTAATTTATCACAGAACACGGGCAGCATGGGCTTATCGAGAATGACGGGATAGTGTTGGGGTGGAGAAGTTATTCCTTCAAGTGGAAATCAGTGTCGTTTTGAAATGTGTTGGGGGTTTCTGCCTCTCCCCATTCAATCCTTCCCAACCTCTCTATCGAGGCTCCTTCTCACTTTCTACCAGACAATTATTTGTGTTCGAGAGCGGGTGCAGAGGAGATTGAAATGAAACGGACAGACAGTTAACTCCAACACTGAGAAATGTGAAGTGATGCACTTTGGACAATAAGTTGATGAGAGAATCCATAAACCAACTGGGAACAAGTTAAATCATGTGCAGGTAAAGGGAAAGCTTTTATACCTCCATCAATCTGTGTCTCTCTCTTTTTCTCACTCTCTGTGTCTGTGTCTTCTGTCCATCTCTCCCTTTCTGGGAATCAGTGAAAAATATCCACAAATATCAGGCAGCCATTTGGCGTTTCTTCCCAGTGGCCATTTTGTGTGAACGCAGCACTGAGATATTTCTGACAGAGTTGTCTCTTCACTCAAGTAATGTTAGTATTTGAAATGTGACAGATACGCAGCTATGAGGATTTTTATTTCTGGGAAAACTGAACTCACATTGAACAGCATCCCAGTGTGGGATTTAAACTCTAGTTTGTTTCAGTCCTGGGGAGAGAGATGGAGCGAGAGGGAGAGATACAGATACAGAGGCAGAGAGACACAGAAACAGGATGGGATTGTGCTGTACATGTTTCAGAGCTGACACTGAGACACACACGAGATGTACAATCGCAGACCAGAGTGAATCATTTTCTGTGACCTGCAGTGTCCTGGACATGGACAGAAGCTGAAGTTTACTCCGGGTGCTCCGGTTTCATCCCACACTCCAAAGATAGAACAAAGAAAATTACAGCACGGGAACAGGTCTTTCAGCTCTCCAAGCCTGCACCGACCATGCTGCCTGACTGAACTAAAACCCCCTACCCTTCCGGGGACCATATCCCTCCATTCCCATCTTATTCATGTCTTTGTCAAGACGCCCTTGAAAAGTCACAATCGTATCCGTTTCCACTTCCTCCCCCGGCAACGAGTTCCAGGCACCCACCACCCTCTGTGCAAAAAAACTTTCCTCCCACATCTCCTTTAAACCTTGCCCCTCGCACCTTAAACCTATGCCCCCGAGTAATAACTCTTCCACCCTGGGAAAAATCTTCTGACTATCCACTCTGTCCATGCCTCTCATAATCTGGCAGACTTCTATCAGGCGAACAGGTTAAGTGGATTGGCCAAGCTAAATTGTCCCTTAGTGTCAGGAGGATTAGCTGAGGTAAATGTATGGGATGATAGGGATGGGGCCTGGGTGGGATTGTGGTCAGTGCAGACTCGATAGGCCGAATGGCCTCCTGCACTGCAGGATTCTATGAACCCTGTTCTGTATTTGGTTTGGGATTGTTTGTTGAAAAGTGTAGTTGAAGTGTTACTCTGTAATGCTGGAATTTAGGCTACGGGATGATTGGATCAAACACTTCAAGATAATAAGGGGAATGGAGAGGACTGATAAAGAACAACTTTTCCTGCTGGTTGGGGAGTCCAGGACTTGGGGACATTTGGACTTCAAACAATGTTGAGGATTTTAGACTTGTCGGAGCGGAATTCAGAAACACTCCCTCTCTCTCTCTGTCCCTCTCTCTCTCTGTCCCTCTCTCTCTTTGTCCCTCTCTCTCTGTGTCCCTCTGTCTCTGTCTCCCTCCCTCTGTGTCTCCCTCCCTCTGTGTCTCCCTCCCTCTGTGTCTCCCTCCCTCTGTGTCTCCCTCCCTCTGTGTCTCCCTCCCTCTGTGTCTCCCTCCCTCTGTGTCTCCCTCCCTCTGTGTCTCCCTCCCTCTGTGTCTCCCTCCCTCTGTGTCTCCCTCCCTCTGTGTCCCCCTCCCTCTGTGTCCCCCTCCCTCTGTGTCCCCCTCCCTCTGTGTCCCCCTCCCTCTGTGTCCCCCTCCCTCTGTGTCCCCCTCCCTCTGTGTCCCCCTCCCTCTGTGTCCCCCTCCCTCTGTGTCCCCCTCCCTCTGTGTCCCCCTCCCTCTGTGTCCCCCTCCCTCTGTGTCCCCCTCCCTCTGTGTCCCCCTCCCTCTGTGTCCCCCTCCCTCTGTGTCCCCCTCCCTCTGTGTCCCCCTCCCTCTGTGTCCCCCTCCCTCTGTGTCCCCCTCCCTCTGTGTCCCCCTCCCTCTGTGTCCCCCTCCCTCTGTGTCCCCCTCCCTCTGTGTCCCCCTCCCTCTGTGTCCCCCTCCCTCTGTGTCCCCCTCCCTCTGTGTCCCCCTCCCTCTGTGTCCCCCTCCCTCTGTGTCCCCCTCCCTCTGTGTCCCCCTCCCTCTGTGTCCCCCTCCCTCTGTGTCCCCCTCCCTCTGTGTCCCCCTCCCTCTGTGTCCCCCTCCCTCTGTGACCCCCTCCCTCTGTGACCCCCTCCCTCTGTGTCCCCCTCCCTCTGTGTCCCCCTCCCTCTGTGTCCCCCTCCCTCTGTGTCCCCCTCCCTCTGTGTCCCCCTCCCTCTGTGTCCCCCTCCCTCTGTGTCCCCCTCTCTCTGTGTCCCCCTCCCTCTGTGTCCCCTCCCTCTGTGTCCCCCTCCCTCTGTGTCCCCCTCCCTCTGTGTCCCCCTCCCTCTGTGTCCCCCTCCCTCTGTGTCCCCCTCCCTCTGTGTCCCCCTCCCTCTGTGTCCCCCTCCCTCTGTGTCCCCCTCCCTCTGTGTCCCCCTCCCTCTGTGTCCCCCTCCCTCTGTGTCCCCCTCCCTCTGTGTCCCCCTCCCTCTGTGTCCCCCTCCCTCTGTGTCCCCCTCCCTCTGTGTCCCCCTCCCTCTGTGTCCCCCTCCCTCTGTGTCCCCCTCCCTCTGTGTCCCCCTCCCTCTGTGTCCCCCTCCCTCTGTGTCCCCCTCCCTCTGTGTCCCCCTCCCTCTGTGTCCCCCTCCCTCTGTGTCCCCCTCCCTCTGTGTCCCCCTCCCTCTGTGTCCCCCTCCCTCCCTGTCCCCCTCCCTCTCTGTCCCCCTCCCTCTCTGTCCCCCTCCCTCTCTGTCCCCCTCCCTCTCTGTCCCCCTCCCTCTCTGTCCCCCTCCCTCTCTGTCCCCCTCCCTCTCTGTCCCCCTCCCTCTCTGTCCCCCTCCCTCTCTGTCCCCCTCCCTCTCTGTCCCCCTCCCTCTCTGTCCCCCTCCCTCTCTGTCCCCCTCCCTCTCTGTCCCCCCTCCCTCTCTGTCCCCCTCCCTCTCTGTCCCCCCTCCCTCTCTGTCCCCCTCCCTCTCTGTCCCCCTCCCTCTCTGTCCCCCTCCCTCTCTGTCCCCCTCCCACTCTGTCCCCCTCCCTCTCTGTCTCCCTCCCTCTCTGTCCCCCTCCCTCTCTGTCTCCCTCCCTCTCTGTCCCCCTCCCTCTCTGTCCCCCTCCCTCTCTGTCCCCCTCCCTCTCTGTCCCCCTCCCACTCTGTCCCCTCCCTCTCTGTCCCCCTCCCTCTCTGTCCCCCTCCCTCTCTGTCCCCCTCCCTCTCTGTCTCCCTCCCTCTCTGTCTCCCTCCCTCTCTGTCTCCCTCCCTCTCTGTCTCTCCCCGTCTCTCTGTCTCTCTCCGTCTCTCTGTTTCTCTCTCTCTTTCTGGCCCCCTCTCGCTCTGTCTCTCTCTCTCTTGCCTCTCTGTCTGTCTCTCTGTCTGTCTCTCTGTCTGTCTCTCTGTCTGTCTCTCTGTCTGTCTCTCTGTCTGTCTCTCTGTCTGTATCTGTCTCTCTCTCTCTCACTGTGTCTCTCTCTCTCTCACTGTGTCTCTCTCTCTCTCTCACTGTGTCTCTCTCTGTCCCTCTCCCTTTCTCTGTCTGTCTCTCACCCTGTCTCTCTCTGTCTCTCTCTCCCTCTCTCTCTGTCTCTCTCTCTCTCTCTTTGTGTGTCTCTCTCTCGCTCTCTGTGTCACTCTGTCTCTGTCACGCTCGATCTCTGTCTCCCTCTCTGTGTCTCTCTGTCTCACTCTCTCTGTCTCACTCTCTCTGTCTCACTCTCTCTGTCTCACTCTCTCTGTCTCACTCTCTCTCTGTGTGTCTCTCTCTCTGTGTGTCTCTCTCTCTCTGTGTCTCTCTCCCTGTGTGTCTCTCTCTGTGTGTCTCTCTCTCTCTGTGTCTCTCTCTCCGTGTCTCCCTCTCTGTGTCTCCCTCTCTGTGTCTCCCTCTCTGTGTCTCCCTCTCTGTGTCTCCCTCTCTGTGTCTCCCTCTCTGTGTCTCCCTCTCTGTGTCTTCCTCTCTGTGTCTCCCTCTCTGTGTCTCCCTCTCTCTGTCTCCCTCTCTCTGTCTCCCTCTCTTTGTCTCCCTCTCTTTGTCTCCCTCTCTTTGTCTCCCTCTCTCTGTCCCCCTCTCTCTGTCCCCCTCTCTCTGTCTCCCTCTCTCTGTCTCCCTCTCTCTGTCTCCCTCTCTCTGTCTCCCTCTCTCTGTCTCCCTCTCTCTGTCTCCCTCTCTCTGTCTCCCTCTCTCTGTCTCCCTCTCTCTGTCTCCCTCTCTCTGTGTCTCCCTCTATCTGTGTGTCTCCCTCTCTCTGTGTGTCTCCCTCTCTCTGTGTGTCTCCCTCTCTCTGTGTGTCTCCCTCTCTGTGTGTCTCCATCTCTGTGTGTCTCCCTCTCTGTGTGTCTCCCTCTCTGTGTGTCTCCCTCTCTCTCTGTCCCCCTCCCTCTCTGTCCCCCTCCCTCTCTGTCCCCCTCCCTCTCTGTCCCCCTCCCTCTCTGTCCCCCTCCCTCTCTGTCCCCCTCCCTCTCTGTCCCCCTCCCTCTCTGTCCCCCTCCCACTCTGTCTCCCTCCCTCTCTGTCTCCCTCCCTCTCTGTCCCCCCTCCCTCTCTGTCTCCCTCCCTCTCTGTCCCCCTCCCTCTCTGTCCCCTCCCTCTCTGTCCCCCTCCCTCTCTGTCCCCCTCCCTCTCTGTCCCCCTCCCTCTCTGTCCCCCTCCCCTCTCTGTCCCCCTCCCTCTCTGTCCCCTCCCTCTCTGTCTCCCTCCCTCTCTGTCTCCCTCCCTCTCTGTCTCCCTCCCTCTCTGTCTCTCCCCGTCTTTGTCTCTCTCCGTCTCTCTGTTTCTCTCTCTCTTTCTGGCCCCCTCTCGCTCTGTCTCTCTCTCTCTTTGCCTCTCTGTCTGTCTCTCTGTCTGTCTCTCTGTCTGTCTCTCTGTCTGTCTCTCTGTCTGTCTCTCTGTCTGTATCTGTCTCTCTCTCTCTCACTGTGTCTCTCTCTCTCTCACTGTGTCTCTCTCTCTCTCTCACTGTGTCTCTCTCTGTCCCTCTCCCTTTCTCTGTCTGTCTCTCACCCTGTCTCTCTCTGTCTCTCTCTCCCTCTCTCTCTGTCTCTCTCTCTCTCTCTTTGTGTGTCTCTCTCTCGCTCTCTGTGTCACTCTGTCTCTGTCACGCTCGATCTCTGTCTCCCTCTCTGTGTCTCTCTGTCTCACTCTCTCTGTCTCACTCTCTCTGTCTCACTCTCTCTGTCTCACTCTCTCTGTCTCACTCTCTCTCTGTGTGTCTCTCTCTCTGTGTGTCTCTCTCTCTCTGTGTCTCTCTCCCTGTGTGTCTCTCTCTGTGTGTCTCTCTCTCTCTGTGTCTCTCTCTCCGTGTCTCCCTCTCTGTGTCTCCCTCTCTGTGTCTCCCTCTCTGTGTCTCCCTCTCTGTGTCTCCCTCTCTGTGTCTCCCTCTCTGTGTCTCCCTCTCTGTGTCTCCCTCTCTGTGTCTCCCTCTCTCTGTCTCCCTCTCTCTGTCTCCCTCTCTTTGTCTCCCTCTCTTTGTCTCCCTCTCTTTGTCTCCCTCTCTCTGTCCCCTCTCTCTGTCTCCCTCTCTCTGTCTCCCTCTCTCTGTCTCCCTCTCTCTGTCTCCCTCTCTCTGTCTCCCTCTCTCTGTCTCCCTCTCTCTGTCTCCCTCTCTCTGTCTCCCTCTCTCTGTCTCCCTCTCTCTGTCTCCCTCTCTCTGTGTCTCCCTCTATCTGTGTGTCTCCCTCTCTCTGTGTGTCTCCCTCTCTCTGTGTGTCTCCCTCTCTCTGTGTGTCTCCCTCTCTCTGTGTGTCTCCCTCTCTGTGTGTCTCCATCTCTGTGTGTCTCCCTCTCTGTGTGTCTCCCTCTCTCTGTGTGTCTCCCTCTCTCTGTGTGTCTCCCTCTCTCTGTGTGTCTCCCTCTCTCTGTGTGTCTCCCTCTCTCTGTGTGTCTCCCTCTCTCTGTGTGTCTCCCTCTCTCTGTGTGTCTCCCTCTCTCTGTGTGTCTCCCTCTCTCTGTGTGTCTCCCTCTCTCTGTGTGTCTCCCTCTCTGTGTGTCTCCCTCTCTGTGTGTCTCCCTCTCTGTGTGTCTCCCTCTCTGTGTGTCTCCCTCTCTGTGTGTCTCCCTCTCTCTGACTCTCACTCTCTCTGTGTCTCACTCTCTCTGTGTCTCACTCTCTCTGTGTCTCTGTCTCACTCTCTCTGTCTCCCTCTCTCTGTCTCTCTGTGTCTCCCTCTCTCTGTCTCTCCCTCTCTCTGTCCATCCCTCTCTCTCTCCCTCCCTCTCTCTCTCTCTCCCTCTCTGTGTCTCTCCCTCTCTGTGTCTCTCCCTCTCTGTGTCTCTCCCTCTCTGTGTCTCTCCCTCTCTGTGTCTCTCCCTCTCTGTGTCTCTCCCTCTCTGTGTCTCTCCCTCTCTGTGTCTCTCCCTCTCTGTGTCTCTCCCTCTCTGTGTCTCTCCCTCTCTGTGTCTCTCCCTCTCTGTGTGTCTCCCTCTCTGTGTCTCTCCCTCTCTCCGTCTCTCCCTCTCTCCGTCTCTCCCTCTCTCCGTCTCTCCCTCTCTCCTCTCTCCCTCTCTCCCTCTCTCCGTCTCTCCCTCTCTCCGTCTCTCCCTCTCTCCGTCTCTCCCTCTCTCCGTCTCTCCCTCTCTCCGTCTCTCCCTCTCTCCGTCTCTCCCTCTCTCCGTCTCTCCGTCTCTCCCTCTCTCCGTCTCTCCCTCTCTCCGTCTCTCCCTCTCTCTGTCTCTCCCTCTCTCTGTCTCTCCCTCTTTCTCTGTCTCTCTCTTGGTCTGTCACTTTCTCTCTCTCTTTCTCTCTGTCCCTCTTTCTCTGTCCCTCTCTCTGTCTCTGTCTCCCTCCCTCTGTGCCTCCCTCCCTCTGTGCCTGAGGCAAACCGCTGGTCACAGGCCTCCAGTTTTAAAGACAACCCTCTACAACCACACTCTGGCTTCTGTCAAGAAGCCACTTTTGTATCCATTTAGATACCTCACCCTGGATCCCGTGAGATTTAACCTTATGCAACAACCTACCATGCGGTACCTTGTCAAAGGCCTTGCTAAAGTCCATGTAGACAACATCAACTGCACTGCCCTCATCTACCTTCTTGGTTTCCCCTTCAAAAAACTCAATCAAATTTGTGAGACATGATTTTCCACTCACAAAGCCACGCTGAGTGTTCCTAATCAGTCCTTGCGTCTCTAAATGCCTGTAGGTCCTGTCTCTCAAAATACCTTCCAACAACTTACCCACCACAGATGTGAGGCTCACCGGCCTGTAGTTCCCAGGCTTTTCCCTGAAGCCCCTTTTAAACAAAGGCACAACATTTGCCACTCTCCAATCTTCAGGCACCTCACCCGTGACTATCGATGATTCAAATATCTCGGCTACGGGACCCGCAAATTCCTCCCTAGCCTCCCACAGTGTCCTGGGATACACTTCATCAAGTCCAGGGGATTTATCTACCTTGATGCGCTTTAAGACTTCCAGCACCTCTTTCTCTGTAATATGTACACTCCTCAAGACATCACTATTTATTTCCCCAAGTTCACTAACATCCATTCTTTTCTCAACAGTAAATCCTGATGAGAAATATTCATTTAGGATCTCACCCATCCCTGTGGATCGGCACATAGATGACCTTGTTGATCCTTAAGAAGCCCTACTCTCTCCCTTGTTACTCCTTTGCCCTTTATGTATTTGTAGAAGCTCTTTGGGTTCTCCTTTGCCTTATCTTCCAAGACAATCTCGTGTCCCTTTTTTGCCCTCCTGATTTCTCTCTTAACTCTACTCCTATGCTCTTCAAGGGATTCACTTGATCCCAGTGCCTATGCATGCCATGTGCCCCTTTCTTCTTCTTGACCGGGGCCTCAATATCCCGAGTCATCCAGGGTTCCCTACGTCTACCAGCCTTGCTCTTCATTCTAAGAGGACTGTGCTTACCCTGAACCCTGGTTAACACACTTTTGAAAGCTTGCCACTTACCAGACGTCCCTTTGTCTCCCTCTCTCTGTGTCTCCCTCTCTGTGTCTCCCTCTCTGTGTCTCCCTCTCTGTGTCTCCCTCTCTGTGTCTCCCTCTCTGTGTCTCCCTCTCTGTGTCTCCCTCTCTGTGTCTCCCTCTCTGTGTCTCCCTCTCTGTGTCTCCCTCTCTGTGTCTCCCTCTCTGTGTCTCCCTCTCTGTGTGTTTCCCTCTGTGTGTTTCCCTCTGTGTGTTTCCCTCTGTGTGTTTCCCTCTGTGTGTTTCCCTCTCTGTGTGTTTCCCTCTCTGTGTGTTTCCCTCTCTGTGTGTTTCCCTCTGTGTGTTTCCCTCTGTGTGTTTCCCTCTCTGTGTGTTTCCCTCTCTGTGTGTTTCCCTCTCTGTGTGTTTCCCTCTCTGTGTGTTTCCCTCTCTGTGTGTTTCCCTCTCTGTGTGTTTCCCTCTGTGTGTTTCCCTCTGTGTGTTTCCCTCTGTGTGTTTCCCTCTGTGTGTTTCCCTCTCTGTGTGTTTCCCTCTCTGTGTCTCTCCCTCTCTGTGTCTCTCCCTCTCTGTGTCTCTCCCTCTCTGTGTCTCTCCCTCTCTGTGTCTCTCCCTCTCTGTGTCTCTCCCTCTCTGTGTCTCTCCCTCTCTGTGTCTCTCCCTCTCTGTGTCTCTCCCTCTCTGTGTGTCTCCCTCTCTGTGTGTCTCCCTCTCTGTGTGTCTCCCTCTCTGTGTCTCTCCCTCTCTGTGTCTCTCCCTCTCTGTGTCTCTCCCTCTCTGTGTCTCTCCCTCTCTGTGTCTCTCCCTCTCTGTGTCTCTCCCTCTCTGTGTCTCTCCCTCTCTGTGTCTCTCCCTCTCTGTGTCTCTCCCTCTCTGTGTCTCTCCCTCTCTGTGTCTCTCCCTCTCTCTGTGTCTCCCTCTCTCTGTGTCTCCCTCTCTCTGTGTCTCCCCTCTCTCTGTGTCTCCCTCTCTCTGTGTCTCCCTCTCTCTGTCCCTCTCTCTCTCTGTCCCTCTGTCTCTGTCTCCCTCCCTCTGTGTCTCCCTCCCTCTGTGTCTCCCTCCCTCTGTGTCTCCCTCCCTCTGTGTCTCCCTCCCTCTGTGTCTCCCTCCCTCTGTGTCTCCCTCCCTCTGTGTCTCCCTCCCTCTGTGTCTCCCTCCCTCTGTGTCTCCCTCCCTCTGTGTCTCCCTCCCTCTGTGTCTCCCTCCCTCTGTGTCTCCCTCCCTCTTTGTCTCCCTCCCTCTTTGTCTCCCTCCCTCTGTGTCTCCCTCCCTCTGTGTCTCCCTCCCTCTGTGTCTCCCTCCCTCTGTGTCTCCCTCCCTCTGTGTCTCCCTCCCTCTGTGTCTCCCTCCCTCTGTGTCTCCCTCCCTCTGTGTCTCCCTCCCTCTGTGTCTCCCTCCCTCTGTGTCTCCCTCCCTCTGTGTCTCCCTCCCTCTGTGTCTCACTCCCTCTGTGTCTCACTCCCTCTGTGTCTCCCTCCCCCTGTGTCTCCCTCCCCCTGTGTCTCCCTCCCCCTGTGTCTCCCTCCCTCTGTGTCTCCCTCCCTCTGTGTCTCCCTCCCTCTGTGTCTCCCTCCCTCTGTGTCTCCCTCCCTCTGTGTCTCCCTCCCTCTGTGTCTCCCTCCCTCTGTGTCTCCCTCCCTCTGTGTCTCCCTCCCTCTGTGTCTCCCTCCCTCTGTGTCTCCCTCCCTCTGTGTCTCCCTCCCTCTGTGTCTCCCTCCCTCTGTGTCTCCCTCCCTCTGTGTCTCCCTCCCTCTGTGTCTCACTCCCTCTGTGTCTCACTCCCTCTGTGTCTCCTTCCCTCTGTGTCTCCCTCCCTCTCTGTCTCACTCCCTCTCTGTCTCACTCCCTCTCTGTCTCACTCCCTCTCTGTCTCACTCCCTCTCTGTCTCACTCTCTCTCTGTCTCTCTCCGTCTTTGTCTCTCTCTGTCTCTCTCCGTCTTTGTCTCTCTCCGTCTTTGTCTCTCTCCGTCTTTGTCTCTCTCCGTCTTTGTCTCTCTCCGTCTTTGTCTCTCTCTGTCTCTCTGTTTCTCTCTCTCTTTCTGGCCCCCTCTCGCTCTGTCTCTGTCTCTTTGCGTCTCTGTCTCTCTCTGTCTCTCTTTGTTTTTTTCTGTCTTTCTCTGTCTATCTCTCGCTCTGTCTCTGTCTCTCTCTCTCTCATTGTGTGTCTCTCTCTCACTCTGTCTCTCTCTGTCCCTCTCTCTTTCTCTGTCTGTCTCTTTCCCACTCTCTCTCTCTCTCTCTGTGTCTCTCTCTCTCACTGTGTCACTCTGTCTCTGTCGCACTCTGTCTCTGTCGTGCTCTATCTCTGTCTCCCTCTCTGTGTCTCTCTGTCTGTCTCTCTGTCTCTCTCACTCTATCTCTATCTCTCTTTCTCATTCTATCTTTCTCTCTCTCTCTGTCTCTCTCTGTCTCGTTCTCTCTGTCTCTCTCTCTCTCTCTCTCTCTCTCTGTCTCTGTGTCTCTGACTCACTCTCTGTCTGTCTGTCTCTCTCGCTGTGTCCCTCTCCCTCTGTCACTCTTTCTCTCTGTCTCTCTCTTTCTTAGTGTCTCCCTCTCTGTGTGTCTCCCTCTCTGTGTGTCTCCCTCTCTCTGTGTCTCCCTCTCTCTGTGTCTCCCTCTCTCTGTGTCTCCCTCTCTCTGTGTCTCCCTCTCTGTGTGTCTCCCTCTCTCTGTGAGTCTCCCTCTCTCTGTGAGTCTCCCTCTCTCTGTGAGTCTCCCTCTCTCTGTGAGTCTCCCTCTCTCTGTGAGTCTCCCTCTCTCTGTGTGTCTCCCTCTCTCTGTGTGTCTCCCTCTCTCTGTGTGTCTCCCTCTCTCTGTGTGTCTCCCTCTCTCTGTGTGTCTCCCTCTCTCTGTGTGTCTCCCTCTCTGTGTGTCTCCCTCTCTCTGTGTCTCTCTGTGTCTCCCTCTCTCTGTCTCTCCCTCTCTCTGTCTCTCCCTCTCTCTGTCTCTCCCTCTCTCTGTCTCTCCCTCTGTGTCTCTCCCTCCCTCTGTCTCTCCCTCCCTCTGTCTCTCCCTCCCTCTGTCTCTCCCTCCCTCTGTCTCTCCCTCCCTCTGTCTCTCCCTCCCTCTGTCTCTCCCTCCCTCTGTCTCTCCCTCCCTCTGTCTCTCCCTCCCTCTGTCTCTCCCTCCCTCTGTCTCTCCCTCTCTCTGTCTCTCCCTCTCTCTGTCTCTCCCTCTCTCTGTCTCTCCCTCTCTCTGTCTCGCTGCCGCTCTCTCTCTGTCTCATTCTCTGTCTGTCTCTCTCTCTCTCTCTGTGTGTCCCTCTCCCTCTGCCACTCTTTATCTCTGTCTCTCTCTTTCTCTGTGTCTCCCTCTCTGTGTCTCCCTCTCTGTGTCTCCCTCTCTGTGTCTCCCTCTCTGGGTGTCTCCGTCTCTCTGACTCTCCCTCTCTGTGTGTCTCCCTCTCTCTGTGTCTCCCTCTCTGTGTCTCCCTCTCTCTGTGTCTCCCTCTCTCTGTGTCTCCCTCTCTCTGTGTCTCCCTCTCTCTGTGTCTCCCTCTCTCTGTGTCTCCCTCTCTGCGTGTCTCCCTCTCTGCGTGTCTCCCTCTCTGCGTGTCTCCCTCTCTGCGTGTCTCCCTCTCTGCGTGTCTCCCTCTCTGCGTGTCTCCCTCTCTGCGTGTCTCCCTCTCTGCGTGTCTCCCTCTCTGCGTGTCTCCCTCTCTGCGTGTCTCCCTCTCTGCGTGTCTCCCTCTCTGCGTGTCTCCCTCTCTGCGTGTCTCCCTCTCTGCGTGTCTCCCTCTCTGCGTGTCTCCCTCTCTGCGTGTCTCCCTCTCTGCGTGTCTCCCTCTCTGCGTGTCTCCCTCTCTGCGTGTCTCCCTCTCTGCGTGTCTCCCTCTCTGCGTGTCTCCCTCTCTGCGTGTCTCCCTCTCTGCGTGTCTCCCTCTCTGCGTGTCTCCCTCTCTGCGTGTCTCCCTCTCTGCGTGTCTCCCTCTCTGCGTGTCTCCCCCTCTGCGTGTCTCCCTCTCTGCGTGTCTCCCTCTCTGCGTGTCTCCCTCTCTGCGTGTCTCCCCCTCTGCGTGTCTCCCCCTCTGCGTGTCTCCCCCTCTGCGTGTCTCCCCCTCTGCGTGTCTCCCTCTCTGCGTGGTCTCCCCCTCTGCGTGTCTCCCCCTCTGCGTGTCTCCCCCTCTGCGTCTCTCCCCCTTGGTCTCTCCTCTGCGTGTCTCCCCCTCTGCGTTCCCTCTCTTCTCCCCCTCTGCGTGTCTCCCCCTCTGCGTCTCTCCCCCTCTGCGTCTCTCCCCCTCTGCGTCTCTCCCCCTCTGCGTCTCTCCCCCTCTGCGTCTCTCCCCCTCTGCGTCTCTCCCCCTCTGCGTCTCTCCCCCTCTGCGTCTCTCCCCCTCTGCGTCTCTCCCCCTCTGCGTCTCTCCCCCTCTGCGTCTCTCCCCCTCTGCGTCTCTCCCCCTCTGCGTCTCTCCCCCTCTGCGTCTCTCCCCCTCTGCGTCTCTCCCCCTCTGCGTCTCTCCCCCTCTGCGTCTCTCCCCCTCTGCGTCTCTCCCCCTCTGCGTCTCTCCCCCTCTGCGTCTCTCCCCCTCTGCGTCTCTCCCCCTCTGCGTCTCTCCCCCTCTGCGTCTCTCCCCCTCTGCGTCTCTCCCCCTCTGCGTCTCTCCCCCTCTGCGTCTCTCCCCCTCTGCGTCTCTCCCCCTCTGCGTCTCTCCCCCCTCTG